>NW_028148786.1:142500-147500 GCF_965112155.1 Podarcis liolepis | reverse complement strand
TTCTTCTTCTTCTTCTTCTTCTTCTTCTTCTTCTTCTTCTTCTTCTTCTCCTCCTTCTCCTCCTCCTCCTCCTCCTCCTCCTCCTGCTCCTCCTGCTCCTCCTCCTCCTTCGGCGTATCCCTATTGTTGTCAAGATCGTGCGTGCGTGCGTCCGTGCATTCGTGCGGTTGAAATGGGGGATCCGTGAGTGTTTGTGTGTGTGCTGGCATGCCTGCCCGCCCGCCTCCCTCTCCGTGATCTATTTTGGGTCTGTCTCTCCCTCCCGCACCCGCAAGCACATCGCCATGACAAACCACGACATCGCCAAGGGCGGCGTTCGTGGCGACAGCTGCCGTAGACCTCGGTGACTTTGTAGACCGCCGCTTGGCAGCAGAGCAGCAGGTAGGCGATGGAGGAGACGGTTGGGGTGGGGCGGGGCGGGCCTTCGTGCGTACGTGCGTACGTCCTTGCAGGGACGGCAAGGGATCACCCTTGGCGATGTCGTGGGCGGGGGTGGTTTCTTTGGTGTGCGTGTGTGCGCCTTGGAGTGATATTTTGTGTCCATCTCTCTGTCCCTTTCTGTCTCCCCTGCACACAAGCGTGTGCGCGGTCTTCTTGGCTCCTGTGTCTCTGTCTGTCTCCCCCCACACAAGCACATGCTGTGTTTGAGTGTATGCTTAGTGTGAGAGAGAAATTTTCTGCCCTTCTGTGTGTGTGTGTGTGTGTGTGAGAGAGAGAGAGAGAGAGAGAGAGAGAGAGAGAGAGAGAGAGAGAGATTTGTGTGTGTGTGAGAGAGAGAGAGAGAGAGAGAGAGAGAGGGAGAGACGAGAGACGAGAGACGAGAGACGAGAGACGAGAGACGAGAGACAGAGAGATTTTGTTTCTGCCTGCCTGTGCCCGCCTCTGTCTCGTCTCGTCTCGTCTCGTCTCGTCTCGTCTCGTCTCTCTCTCTCTCTCTCTCTCTCTCTCTCTCTCTCTCTCTCTCTCTCATTCCCTCCCTCCCTCCCCCCCCCGCAATCAAGTGTGTGTGAGAGCGCACGAGTGCTTTTGCGCTTGTCTTTCTGTATCCCTGTGTCTCGGCATGCTCCCCCTCCCGCAAAGGAACGCACGCACGCCGAGACTTTTCTCCCTTGCCGTCCCTGCAAGGACGAACGCACGCACGCACGCACGCCCTCCCTCACCCGTCCCCTCCATCGCCTACCTGCTGCACTGCCGCCAAGCGGCGGTCTACAAAGTCACCGACTTCTACGGCAGCTGTCGCCACGAACCCCACCCACCCTTGGCGATGTCGTCAGGTTACAGCGACCACGTAGACCTGGAGGCTCGATAGGGGGAGCGGGCCGGTAGACCGGGAAGTCCTACGCCCTCCCTAGTAGACCGGCAAGCCGCAGCCTCTCCAGCGGGTAGACCGGGGGCCCGGCGAGTAGATTGGGCCGACCGGGAAGCCCCCACGGTCTCGCAGGTAGACCGGCAAACTCCAGCCTTCGGGGCCGGTAGACCGGAGGGGAGCCGACGGCCGGGAGACCGGGCAACGCCGCCAGCCCCTCGTGCCGGTAGACCGGGCTGACCGAGGTCCGACGCCCAGTAGACCGGACAGCGGTTCCGCGCCGTGCTCCAGGTAGACCGGCAGAACCGCGCTTTCCGGTGGGTAGACCGGGAAGTCCCCACGATCTCTGGAGGAAGACCGGCAAGACCCAGCTTTCCCGGGCGGTAGACCGGAGGGGAGCCGACGACCGGGAGACCGGGCAACGCCGCCAGCCCCTCCGGCCGGTAGACCGGGCTTACCGAGGTCCGACTCCCAGTAGACCGGCCAGCGGTTCCGCGCCGTGCGCCAGGTAGACCGGGAAGCCCCTCGATCTCTGGAGGAAGACCGGCAAGGCCCAGCTTTCCCGGGCGGTAGACCGGAGGGGAGCAGAGGGCCGGGAGACAGGGCCTCGGGAAGACGTTTCTCCTCCGAGGTAGACCTGGAAGCCCCAGGCACTGCGGCGAGCAGGCAGGCAGGCAGGCAGGCGGGCGGGCGGGCGGGCAGGCAGGCAGGCAGGCAGGCAGGCAGGCAGGCAGGCAGGCAGGGCCGCTCCTTCCACTTGGTAGACCGGGAAGCCGCACGTTCTCGGAGGAAGACCGGCAAGAACCAGCCTTCCTGGCTGGTAGACCGGATGGGAGCCGAGGGCCTGGAGGCCAGGCAACGCCGCTGTCTCCTCCGGCGGGTAGACAGGGCTTCCCGAGGTCCGGGGCCCAGTTGACTGTCCAGCGGTTCCGCGCCGTGCGCCAGGTGGCCAGGCAGAGCCTCTCTTTCCGGGCGGTAGACCGGGAAGCCCCGACGATCTCGGAGGAAGACCGGCAAACCCCAGCCTTCCCGGCCGGTAGACCGGGCTCACCGCGGTCCGGCGCCCAGTAGACCGGCCAGCGGTTGCGCTACCGTTCTTGTAAGACCGGCCAGAGCCTCCCCCTCCTCGAAGGTTAGTAGACCGGGCAGCGGCTCCAGCCCCCCACCGCCTAGTGGACTGGCGCCTCGCGACCTCATGGAGGGTAGACCGGGAAGCCGTTTCTCCTCTTAGGTAGACCTGGAAGTCCCAGACCCTGCGGCAGGCAGGCAGGCAGGCAGGCAGGCAGGCAGGCAGGCAGGCTGGGAGGGTGGCCGTCCGCTTCCTGCCTTCCAGGTAGACCGGGCAAGTGCCTGTTCCTTTGTTTAGGAGCGCTGGTCAGGCGGCAGGAAGGAGGAAGGAAGGCAGGCAGGCAGGCAGGCAGGCAGGCAGGCAGGCAGGCAGGCAGGGAGGAAGGGCGTGGTGTGCGTGGACGCGAGGAGCCCACCGCGCCTGACACCGAGTAGACCGGCCAGCAGTGCCGCGCCGCACGCCAGGTAGACCGGCGGAACCGCGCTTTCCGGTGGGTAGACCGGAAAGTCCCCACGATCTGAGGAAGACCGGCAAGACCCAGCCTTCCCGACCGGTAGACCGGGCTTCCCGAGGGCCGGCGCCCAGTAGACCGGACAGCGGTTCCTCGCCGTGCGCCAGGTAGTCCGGCGAAGCGAAGCCGCCCTTTCTGGTGGGTTGACCGGGAAGCCCCAGCCTTATCGGCCGGTAGACCGGAGGGGAGCCGAGGGCCGGGAGACCGGGTAACGTCGCCTGCCCCTCCGGCGGGTCGACCGGGAAGCCTCCCTTCCTCGGAGGTAGACCGGCAGGACCCACTCCGTTCGCAGGCCCACCCGCCGCCAGGAGGACCGGGGCCATCGCGAGTAGACCGGCCGGTCGGCGAGCCTCCAGCGGGTAGACCGGGGAGGGCTTCAGGTAGACCGGGCAAGAGCCTGTTCCTTGGTTTAGGAGCGCTGGTCAGGCGGCAGGCAGGCAGGGAGGGTGTGGTGTGCGTGGACGCGGGGAGGCCACCGGGTCTGACTCCGAGTAGACCGGCCAGCGGTGCCGCGCCGTACGCCAGGAAGCCTGGCAGAGGCGCCCTTTCCGGCAGGAAGACCGGGAGGCCCCACGATCTCGGAAGAAGACCGGCAAGACCCAGCCTTCCCGGCCGGTAGACCGGAGGGGAGCCGAGGGCCGGGAGACCGGGCAACGTCGCCTGCCCCTCCGGCGGGTCGACCGGGAAGCCTCCCTTCCTCGGAGGTAGACCGGCAGGACCCAGCCTCCACGGCCAGCAGAGCCCAGGGCCGGGAGACCGGGAACCGCTGTGCCAGCCCCGGGCCAGACCGCGGAGACTGTGGACACGAGAAGCAGACCTGGCCGCTGCCGGGAGGACCGGGGCCTTCGCGAGTAGACCGGGCGGTCGTCTGGCCTCCGGCGGGTAGACCGGGGAGGACCGGGAAGAAGCCCCAGCCGCCTCGCCCGGGCGGAGAACGGGGGGACCGGCAGCAGACAGACCGGCCTCCCAGCGGTAGACCGGGAAAGCCTTCCATCCTCTGAAGGGGACCGCCACGTCCCAGCTTCCCTGGCCAGCAGTGGACCGGAGGAGAGCCGCCAGCGGCCGCAGGAAGAACGGGCCACGCTGCCGGCCCCTCCGGCGGGGAGCTAGACCCGGCCGCCCCCCCCCGGAAAACGGCCAGAGCTTCCCCTCCTTACGCCGGGAGGACCGGCCCACCCGCCCCCGCTTGCCGGCCGGTAGACCGGGGCCACCGGCAAACTTGCCCTGGACCGGGCAGGGGCAGGCAGGCAGGCAGGCAGGCGTGAGCGTGGACGCGAGGAGCCCACCGGGCCTCCGTCGGGCCGACCGGGAATTCTCCCTTCCTCGGAGGTAGACCGGCAAGACCCAGCCGGCCGACTGCAGGGGAGCCCAGGGCCGGGAGAACGGGGTGTCCGTGGACGCGAGAAGCAGGCTGGGCCTTCGCCGGGTAGACCGGGAGGCCCCCCGTTCTCGGAAGGGGGCCGGCGAGGGCCTCGCGAGTAGACCGGGCGGTCGGCAGGCCTCCGGCGGGTAGACCGGGGAGGACCGCGAAGCCCCAGCCGCAGGAAGAACGGGCCACGCTGCCGGCCCCTCCGGCGTGGAGCTAGACCCGGCCGCCCCCCCCCGGAAAACGGCCAGCGCTTCCACGTCGCCTGCCCCTCCGGCGGGTCGACCGGGAAGCCTCCCTTCCTCGGAGGTAGACCGGCAGGACCCAGCCTCCAAGGCCAGCAGAGCCCAGGGCCGGGAGAACGGGGTGTCCGTAGACGCGAGAAGCAGGCTGGGCCTTCGCCGGGTAGACCGGGAGGCCCCCCGTTCTCGGAAGGGGGCCGGCGAGGCCCTCGCGAGTAGACCGGGCGGTCGGCAGGCCTCCGGCGGGTAGACCGGGGAGGACCGCGAAGCCCCAGCCGCAGGAAGAACGGGACACGCTGCCGGCCCCTCCGGCGTGGAGCTAGACCCGGCCGCCCCCCCCCCGGAAAACGGCCAGCGCTTCCACGTCGCCTGCCCCTCCGGCGGGTCGACCGGGAAGCCTCCCTTCCTCGGAGGTAGACCGGCAGGACCCAGCCTCCAAGGCCAGCAGAGCCCAGGGCCGGGAGAACGGGGTGTCCGTAGACGCGAGAAGCAGGCTGGGCCTTCGC
>NW_028148786.1:125000-130000 GCF_965112155.1 Podarcis liolepis | reverse complement strand
TGTTTGAGTGTATGCTTAGTGTGAGAGAGAAATTTTCTGCCCTTCTGTGTGTGTGTGTGTGTGTGTGAGAGAGAGAGAGAGAGAGAGAGAGAGAGAGAGAGAGAGAGAGAGAGATTTGTGTGTGTGTGAGAGAGAGAGAGAGAGAGAGAGAGAGAGGGAGAGACGAGAGACGAGAGACGAGAGACGAGAGACGAGAGACGAGAGACAGAGAGATTTTGTTTCTGCCTGCCTGTGCCCGCCTCTGTCTCGTCTCGTCTCGTCTCGTCTCGTCTCGTCTCGTCTCTCTCTCTCTCTCTCTCTCTCTCTCTCTCTCTCTCTCTCTCTCTCTCATTCCCTCCCTCCCTCCCCCCCCCGCAATCAAGTGTGTGTGAGAGCGCACGAGTGCTTTTGCGCTTGTCTTTCTGTATCCCTGTGTCTCGGCATGCTCCCCCTCCCGCAAAGGAACGCACGCACGCCGAGACTTTTCTCCCTTGCCGTCCCTGCAAGGACGAACGCACGCACGCACGCACGCCCTCCCTCACCCGTCCCCTCCATCGCCTACCTGCTGCACTGCCGCCAAGCGGCGGTCTACAAAGTCACCGACTTCTACGGCAGCTGTCGCCACGAACCCCACCCACCCTTGGCGATGTCGTCAGGTTACAGCGACCACGTAGACCTGGAGGCTCGATAGGGGGAGCGGGCCGGTAGACCGGGAAGTCCTACGCCCTCCCTAGTAGACCGGCAAGCCGCAGCCTCTCCAGCGGGTAGACCGGGGGCCCGGCGAGTAGATTGGGCCGACCGGGAAGCCCCCACGGTCTCGCAGGTAGACCGGCAAACTCCAGCCTTCGGGGCCGGTAGACCGGAGGGGAGCCGACGGCCGGGAGACCGGGCAACGCCGCCAGCCCCTCGTGCCGGTAGACCGGGCTGACCGAGGTCCGACGCCCAGTAGACCGGACAGCGGTTCCGCGCCGTGCTCCAGGTAGACCGGCAGAACCGCGCTTTCCGGTGGGTAGACCGGGAAGTCCCCACGATCTCTGGAGGAAGACCGGCAAGACCCAGCTTTCCCGGGCGGTAGACCGGAGGGGAGCCGACGACCGGGAGACCGGGCAACGCCGCCAGCCCCTCCGGCCGGTAGACCGGGCTTACCGAGGTCCGACTCCCAGTAGACCGGCCAGCGGTTCCGCGCCGTGCGCCAGGTAGACCGGGAAGCCCCTCGATCTCTGGAGGAAGACCGGCAAGGCCCAGCTTTCCCGGGCGGTAGACCGGAGGGGAGCAGAGGGCCGGGAGACAGGGCCTCGGGAAGACGTTTCTCCTCCGAGGTAGACCTGGAAGCCCCAGGCACTGCGGCGAGCAGGCAGGCAGGCAGGCAGGCGGGCGGGCGGGCGGGCAGGCAGGCAGGCAGGCAGGCAGGCAGGCAGGCAGGCAGGCAGGGCCGCTCCTTCCACTTGGTAGACCGGGAAGCCGCACGTTCTCGGAGGAAGACCGGCAAGAACCAGCCTTCCTGGCTGGTAGACCGGATGGGAGCCGAGGGCCTGGAGGCCAGGCAACGCCGCTGTCTCCTCCGGCGGGTAGACAGGGCTTCCCGAGGTCCGGGGCCCAGTTGACTGTCCAGCGGTTCCGCGCCGTGCGCCAGGTGGCCAGGCAGAGCCTCTCTTTCCGGGCGGTAGACCGGGAAGCCCCGACGATCTCGGAGGAAGACCGGCAAACCCCAGCCTTCCCGGCCGGTAGACCGGGCTCACCGCGGTCCGGCGCCCAGTAGACCGGCCAGCGGTTGCGCTACCGTTCTTGTAAGACCGGCCAGAGCCTCCCCCTCCTCGAAGGTTAGTAGACCGGGCAGCGGCTCCAGCCCCCCACCGCCTAGTGGACTGGCGCCTCGCGACCTCATGGAGGGTAGACCGGGAAGCCGTTTCTCCTCTTAGGTAGACCTGGAAGTCCCAGACCCTGCGGCAGGCAGGCAGGCAGGCAGGCAGGCAGGCAGGCAGGCAGGCTGGGAGGGTGGCCGTCCGCTTCCTGCCTTCCAGGTAGACCGGGCAAGTGCCTGTTCCTTTGTTTAGGAGCGCTGGTCAGGCGGCAGGAAGGAGGAAGGAAGGCAGGCAGGCAGGCAGGCAGGCAGGCAGGCAGGCAGGCAGGCAGGGAGGAAGGGCGTGGTGTGCGTGGACGCGAGGAGCCCACCGCGCCTGACACCGAGTAGACCGGCCAGCAGTGCCGCGCCGCACGCCAGGTAGACCGGCGGAACCGCGCTTTCCGGTGGGTAGACCGGAAAGTCCCCACGATCTGAGGAAGACCGGCAAGACCCAGCCTTCCCGACCGGTAGACCGGGCTTCCCGAGGGCCGGCGCCCAGTAGACCGGACAGCGGTTCCTCGCCGTGCGCCAGGTAGTCCGGCGAAGCGAAGCCGCCCTTTCTGGTGGGTTGACCGGGAAGCCCCAGCCTTATCGGCCGGTAGACCGGAGGGGAGCCGAGGGCCGGGAGACCGGGTAACGTCGCCTGCCCCTCCGGCGGGTCGACCGGGAAGCCTCCCTTCCTCGGAGGTAGACCGGCAGGACCCACTCCGTTCGCAGGCCCACCCGCCGCCAGGAGGACCGGGGCCATCGCGAGTAGACCGGCCGGTCGGCGAGCCTCCAGCGGGTAGACCGGGGAGGGCTTCAGGTAGACCGGGCAAGAGCCTGTTCCTTGGTTTAGGAGCGCTGGTCAGGCGGCAGGCAGGCAGGGAGGGTGTGGTGTGCGTGGACGCGGGGAGGCCACCGGGTCTGACTCCGAGTAGACCGGCCAGCGGTGCCGCGCCGTACGCCAGGAAGCCTGGCAGAGGCGCCCTTTCCGGCAGGAAGACCGGGAGGCCCCACGATCTCGGAAGAAGACCGGCAAGACCCAGCCTTCCCGGCCGGTAGACCGGAGGGGAGCCGAGGGCCGGGAGACCGGGCAACGTCGCCTGCCCCTCCGGCGGGTCGACCGGGAAGCCTCCCTTCCTCGGAGGTAGACCGGCAGGACCCAGCCTCCACGGCCAGCAGAGCCCAGGGCCGGGAGACCGGGAACCGCTGTGCCAGCCCCGGGCCAGACCGCGGAGACTGTGGACACGAGAAGCAGACCTGGCCGCTGCCGGGAGGACCGGGGCCTTCGCGAGTAGACCGGGCGGTCGTCTGGCCTCCGGCGGGTAGACCGGGGAGGACCGGGAAGAAGCCCCAGCCGCCTCGCCCGGGCGGAGAACGGGGGGACCGGCAGCAGACAGACCGGCCTCCCAGCGGTAGACCGGGAAAGCCTTCCATCCTCTGAAGGGGACCGCCACGTCCCAGCTTCCCTGGCCAGCAGTGGACCGGAGGAGAGCCGCCAGCGGCCGCAGGAAGAACGGGCCACGCTGCCGGCCCCTCCGGCGGGGAGCTAGACCCGGCCGCCCCCCCCCGGAAAACGGCCAGAGCTTCCCCTCCTTACGCCGGGAGGACCGGCCCACCCGCCCCCGCTTGCCGGCCGGTAGACCGGGGCCACCGGCAAACTTGCCCTGGACCGGGCAGGGGCAGGCAGGCAGGCAGGCAGGCGTGAGCGTGGACGCGAGGAGCCCACCGGGCCTCCGTCGGGCCGACCGGGAATTCTCCCTTCCTCGGAGGTAGACCGGCAAGACCCAGCCGGCCGACTGCAGGGGAGCCCAGGGCCGGGAGAACGGGGTGTCCGTGGACGCGAGAAGCAGGCTGGGCCTTCGCCGGGTAGACCGGGAGGCCCCCCGTTCTCGGAAGGGGGCCGGCGAGGGCCTCGCGAGTAGACCGGGCGGTCGGCAGGCCTCCGGCGGGTAGACCGGGGAGGACCGCGAAGCCCCAGCCGCAGGAAGAACGGGCCACGCTGCCGGCCCCTCCGGCGTGGAGCTAGACCCGGCCGCCCCCCCCCGGAAAACGGCCAGCGCTTCCACGTCGCCTGCCCCTCCGGCGGGTCGACCGGGAAGCCTCCCTTCCTCGGAGGTAGACCGGCAGGACCCAGCCTCCAAGGCCAGCAGAGCCCAGGGCCGGGAGAACGGGGTGTCCGTAGACGCGAGAAGCAGGCTGGGCCTTCGCCGGGTAGACCGGGAGGCCCCCCGTTCTCGGAAGGGGGCCGGCGAGGCCCTCGCGAGTAGACCGGGCGGTCGGCAGGCCTCCGGCGGGTAGACCGGGGAGGACCGCGAAGCCCCAGCCGCAGGAAGAACGGGACACGCTGCCGGCCCCTCCGGCGTGGAGCTAGACCCGGCCGCCCCCCCCCCGGAAAACGGCCAGCGCTTCCACGTCGCCTGCCCCTCCGGCGGGTCGACCGGGAAGCCTCCCTTCCTCGGAGGTAGACCGGCAGGACCCAGCCTCCAAGGCCAGCAGAGCCCAGGGCCGGGAGAACGGGGTGTCCGTAGACGCGAGAAGCAGGCTGGGCCTTCGCCGGGTAGACCGGGAGGCCCCCCGTTCTCGGAAGGGGGCCGGCGAGGCCCTCGCGAGTAGACCGGGCGGTCGGCAGGCCTCCGGCGGGTAGACCGGGGAGGACCGCGAAGCCCCAGCCGAAGGAAGAACGGGCCACGCTGCCGGCCCCTCCGGCGTGGAGCTAGACCCGGCCGCCCCCCCCCCCCGGAAAACGGCCAGCGCTTCCACGTCGCCTGCCCCTCCGGCGGGTCGACCGGGAAGCCTCCCTTCCTCGGAGGTAGACCGGCAGGACCCAGCCTCCAAGGCCAGCAGAGCCCAGGGCCGGGAGAACGGGGTGTCCGTAGACGCGAGAAGCAGGCTGGGCCTTCGCCGGGTAGACCGGGAGGCCCCCCGTTCTCGGAAGGGGGCCGGCGAGGCCCTCGCGAGTAGACCGGGCGGTCGGCAGGCCTCCGGCGGGTAGACCGGGGAGGACCGCGAAGCCCCAGCCGCAGGAAGAACGGGCCACGCTGCCGGCCCCTCCGGCGTGGAGCTAGACCCGGCCGCCCCCCCCCCCGGGAAACGGCCAGCGCTTCCGCTCCTTCCGCCGGGAAGACCGGCCGAGCCACCCCCGCTTGCCGGCCGGTAGACCGGGGCCACCGGCAACCGCGCCCCCTGGACCGGG
>NW_028148786.1:107500-112500 GCF_965112155.1 Podarcis liolepis | reverse complement strand
TCTGCCCTTCTCTCTGTGTGTGTGTGTGAGAGAGAGAGAGAGAGAGAGAGAGAGATTTGTGTGTGTGTGTGTGTGTGTGTGTGTGTGTGTGTGTGAGAGAGAGAGAGACGAGAGACGAGAGACGAGAGACGAGAGACAGAGAGATTTTGTTTCTGCCTGCCTGTGCCCGCCTCTGTCTCGTCTCGTCTCGTCTCGTCTCGTCTGTCTGTCTCTCTCTCTCTCTCTCTCTCTCTCTCTCTCTCTCATTCCCTCCCTCCCTCCCTCCCCCCCCGCAATCAAGTGTGTGTGAGAGCGCACGAGTGCTTTTGCGCTTGTCTTTCTGTATCCCTGTGTCTCGGCATGCTCCCCCTCCCGCAAAGGAACGCACGCACGCCGAGACTTTTCTCCCTTGCCGTCCCTGCAAGGACGAACGCACGCACGCACGCCCTCCCTCACCCGTCCCCTCCATCGCCTACCTGCTGCACTGCCGCCAAGCGGCGGTCTACAAAGTCACCGACTTCTACGGCAGCTGTCGCCACGAACCCCACCCACCCTTGGCGATGTCGTCAGGTGACAGCGACCACGTAGACCTGGAGGCTCGATAGGGGGAGCGGGCCGGTAGACCGGGAAGTCCTACGCCCTCCCTAGTAGACCGGCAAGCCGCAGCCTCTCCAGCGGGTAGACCGGGGGCCCGGCGAGTAGATTGGGCCGACCGGGAAGCCCCCACGGTCTCGCAGGTAGACCGGCAAACTCCAGCCTTCGGGGCCGGTAGACCGGAGGGGAGCCGACGGCCGGGAGACCGGGCAACGCCGCCAGCCCCTCGTGCCGGTAGACCGGGCTGACCGAGGTCCGACGCCCAGTAGACCGTCCAGGGGTTCCGCGCCGTGCGCCAGGTAGGCCGGGAAGCCCCTCGATCTCTGGAGGAAGACCGGCAAGACCCAGCTTTCCCGGCCGGTAGACCGGAGGGGACCCGGAGGCCGGGAGACCGGGCAGCTCCAGACCCTCCGGCCGGTAGGCCGGGCCCACCGAGGTCTGGCGCCCAGTAGACCGGACAGCGGTTCCGCGCCGTGCTCCAGGTAGACCGGCAGAACCGCGCTTTCCGGTGGGTAGACCGGGAAGTCCCCACGATCTCTGGAGGAAGACCGGCAAGACCCAGCTTTCCCGGGCGGTAGACCGGAGGGGAGCCGACGACCGGGAGACCGGGCAACGCCGCCAGCCCCTCCGGCCGGTAGACCGGGCCCACCGAGGTCCGACTCCAGTAGACCGGCCAGCGGTTCCGCGCCGTGCGCCAGGTAGACCGGGAAGCCCCTCGATCTCTGGAGGAAGACCGGCAAGGCCCAGCTTTCCCGGCCGGTAGACCGGAGGGGAGCCGACGACCGGGAGACAGGGCCTCGGGAAGACGTTTCTCCTCCGAGGTAGACCTGGAAGCCCCAGGCACTGCGGCGAGCAGGCAGGCAGGCAGGCAGGGCCGCTCCTTCCACTTGGTAGACCGGGAAGCCGCACGTTCTCGGAGGAAGACCGGCAAGAACCAGCCTTCCTGGCTGGTAGACCGGATGGGAGCCGAGGGCCTGGAGGCCAGGCAACGCCGCTGTCTCCTCCGGCGGGTAGACAGGGCTTCCCGAGGTCCGGGGCCCAGTTGACTGTCCAGCGGTTCCGCGCCGTGCGCCAGGTGGCCAGGCAGAGCCTCTCTTTCCGGGGGGTAGACCGGGAAGCCCCGACGATCTCTGAGGAAGACCGGCAAACCCCAGCCTTCCCGGCCGGTAGACCGGGCTCACCGCGGTCCGGCGCCCAGTAGACCGGCCAGCGGTTGCGCTACCGTTCTTGTAAGACCGGCCAGAGCCTCCCCCTCCTCGAAGGTTAGTAGACCGGGCAGCGGCTCCAGCCCCCCACCGCCTAGTGGACTGGCGCCTCGCGACCTCATGGAGGGTAGACCGGGAAGCCGTTTCTCCTCAGGTAGACCTGGAAGTCCCAGACCCTGCGGCAGGCAGGCAGGCAGGCAGGCAGGCAGGCAGGCAGGCAGGCAGGCAGGCTGGCTGGCTGGGAGGGTGGCCGTCTGCTTCCTGCCTTCCAGGTAGACCGGGAAAGTGCCTGTTCCTTTGTTTAGGAGCGCTGGTCAGGCGGCAGGAAGGAGGAAGGCAGGCAGGCAGGCAGGCAGGCAGGCAGGCAGGCAGGCAGGCAGGCAGGGAGGGAGGGCGTGGTGTGCGTGGACGCGAGGAGCCCACCGCGCCTGACACCGAGTAGACCGGCCAGCAGTGCCGCGCCGTACGCCAGGTAGACCGGCGGAACCGCGCTTTCCAGTGGGTAGACCGGGAAGTCCCCACGATCTGAGGAAGACCGGCAAGACCCAGCCTTCCCGACCGGTAGACCGGAGGGGAGCCAAGGGCCGGGAGACCGGGCAACGCCGCCAGCCCCTCCGGCCGGTAGATCGGGCTTCCCGAGGGCCGGCGCCCAGTAGACCGGACAGCGGTTCCTCGCCGTGCGCCAGGTAGTCCGGCGAAGCGAAGCCGCCCTTTCTGGTGGGTTGACCGGGAAGCCCCAGCCTTATCGGCCGGTAGACCGGAGGGGAGCCGAGGGCCGGGAGACCGGGTAACGTCGCCTGCCCCTCCGGCGGGTCGAACGGGAAGCCTCCCTTCCTCGGAGGTAGACCGGCAGGACCCACTCCGTTGGCAGGCCCACCCGCCGCCAGGAGGACCGGGGCCCTCGCGAGTAGACCGGGGAGGGCTTCAGGTAGACCGGGCAAGAGCCTGTTCCTTGGTTTAGGAGCGCTGGTCAGGCGGCAGGCAGGCAGGGAGGGCGTGGTGTGCGTGGACGCGGGGAGGCCACCGGGTCTGACTCCGAGTAGACCGGCCAGCGGTGCCGCGCCGTACGCCAGGAAGCCTGGCAGAGGCGCCCTTTCCGGCAGGAAGACCGGGAGGCCCCACGATCTCGGAAGAAGACCGGCAAGACCCAGCCTTCCCGGCCGGTAGACCGGAGGGGAGCCGAGGGCCGGGAGACCGGGCAACGTCGCCTGCCCCTCCGGCGGGTCGACCGGGAAGCCTCCCTTCCTCGGAGGTAGACCGGCAGGACCCAGCCTCCACGGCCAGCAGAACCCAGGGCCGGGAGACCGGGCACCGCTGCCAGCCCCGGGCCAGACCGCGGTGACTGTGGACACGAGAAGCAGACCTGGCCGCTGCCGGGAGGACCGGGGCCTTCGCGAGTAGACCGGGCGGTCGTCTGGCCTCCGGCGGGTAGACCGGGGAGGACCGGGAAGAAGCCCCAGCCGCCTCGCCCGGGCGGAGAACGGGGGGGGGGGACCGGCAGCAGACAGACCGGCCTCCCAGCGGTAGACCGGGAAAGCCTTCCATCCTCGGAAGGGGACCGCCACGTCCCAGCTTCCCTGGCCAGCAGTGGACCGGAGGAGAGCCGCCAGCGGCCGCAGGAAGAACGGGCCACGCTGCCGGCCCCTCCGGCGGGGAGCTAGACCCGGCCGCCCCCCCGGAAAACGGCCAGCGCTTCCCCTCCTTACGCCGGGAGGACCGGCCCACCCGCCCCCGCTTGCCGGCCGGTAGACCGGGGCCACCGGCAAACTTGCCCTGGACCGGGCAGGGGCCGGACCCACACAGACGCCCGGAAGCCTGCCCTTCTCCGGCCTTCGCACTCTCCGCCAACCGCTCTCGCCTCGCCTCCGTCCGCCTCCCGTTCTCGGAGGTAGACCGGCAAGCCCCATTCCCCCCCCCCCGGCCCGGCTAGTAGACCGGTTAGCAGCGGTACCAGTCCGGCCGTCAGATGGCCCGGCGCTTCCCAGCCCCAAGCAGGGTAGAGCTGGAAGCCGTCTGTCCTTGAGGTAGAGCTGGAAGCCCCAGCCCGGCAGGCAGGCAGGCAGGCAGGCAGGCAGGCAGGCAGGCAGGCAGGCAGGCGTGAGCGTGGACGCGAGGAGCCCACCGGGCCTCCGTCGGGCCGACCGGGAATTCTCCCTTCCTCGGAGGTAGACCGGCAAGACCCAGCCGGCCGACTGCAGGGGAGCCCAGGGCCGGGAGAACGGGGTGTCCGTGGACGCGAGAAGCAGGCTGGGCCTTCGCCGGGTAGACCCGCGAGTAGACCGGGCGGTCGGCAGGCCTCCGGCGGGTAGACCGGGGAGGACCGCGAAGCCCCAGCCGCAGGAAGAACGGGCCACGCTGCCGGCCCCTCCGGCGTGGAGCTAGACCCGGCCGCCCCCCCCGGAAAACGGCCAGCGCTTCCACGTCGCCTGCCCCTCCGGCGGGTCGACCGGGAAGCCTCCCTTCCTCGGAGGTAGACCGGCAGGACCCAGCCTCCAAGGCCAGCAGAGCCCAGGGCCGGGAGAACGGGGTGTCCGTAGACGCGAGAAGCAGGCTGGGCCTTTGCCGGGTAGACCGGGAGGCCCCCCGTTCTCGGAAGGGGGCCGGCGAGGCCCTCGCGAGTAGACCGGGCGGTCGGCAGGCCTCCGGCGGGTAGACCGGGGAGGACCGCGAAGCCCCAGCCGCAGGAAGAACGGGCCACGCTGCCGGCCCCTCCGGCGTGGAGCTAGACCCGGCCGCCCCCCCCCGGAAAACGGCCAGCGCTTCCACGTCGCCTGCCCCTCCGGCGGGTCGACCGGGAAGCCTCCCTTCCTCGGAGGTAGACCGGCAGGACCCAGCCTCCAAGGCTAGCAGAGCCCAGGGCCGGGAGAACGGGGTGTCCGTAGACGCGAGAAGCAGGCTGGGCCTTCGCCGGGTAGACCGGGAGGCCCCCCGTTCTCGGAAGGGGGCCGGCGAGGCCCTCGCGAGTAGACCGGGCGGTCGGCAGGCCTCCGGCGGGTAGACCGGGGAGGACCGCGAAGCCCCAGCCGAAGGAAGAACGGGCCACGCTGCCGGCCCCTCCGGCGTGGAGCTAGACCCGGCCGCCCCCCCCCCGGAAAACGGCCAGCGCTTCCACGTCGCCTGCCCCTCCGGCGGCTCGACCGGGAAGCCTCCCTTCCTCGGAGGTAGACCGGCAGGACCCAGCCTCCAAGGCCAGCAGAGCCCAGGGCCGGGAGAACGGGGTGT
>NW_028148786.1:80000-95000 GCF_965112155.1 Podarcis liolepis | reverse complement strand
ATCCGTGAGTGTTTGTGTGTGTGCTGGCATGCCTGCCCGCCCGCCTCCCTCTCCGTGATCTATTTTGGGTCTGTCTCTCCCTCCCGCACCCGCAAGCACATCGCCATGACAAACCACGACATCGCCAAGGGCGGCGTTCGTGGCGACAGCTGCCGTAGACCTCGGTGACTTTGTAGACCGCCGCTTGGCAGCAGAGCAGCAGGTAGGCGATGGAGGAGACGGTTGGGGTGGGGCGGGGCGGGCCTTCGTGCGTACGTGCGTACGTCCTTGCAGGGACGGCAAGGGATCACCCTTGGCGATGTCGTGGGCGGGGGTGGTTTCTTTGGTGTGCGTGTGTGCGCCTTGGAGTGATATTTTGTGTCCATCTCTCTGTCCCTTTCTGTCTCCCCTGCACACAAGCGTGTGCGCGGTCTTCTTGGCTCCTGTGTCTCTGTCTGTCTCCCCCCACACAAGCACATGCTGTGTTTGAGTGTATGCTTAGTGTGAGAGAGAAATTTTCTGCCCTTCTCTCTGTGTGTGTGTGTGAGAGAGAGAGAGAGAGAGAGAGAGAGATTTGTGTGTGTGTGTGTGTGTGTGTGTGTGTGTGTGAGAGAGAGAGAGAGACGAGAGACGAGAGACGAGAGACGAGAGACAGAGAGATTTTGTTTCTGCCTGCCTGTGCCCGCCTCTGTCTCGTCTCGTCTCGTCTCGTCTCGTCTGTCTGTCTCTCTCTCTCTCTCTCTCTCTCTCTCTCTCTCTCTCTCATTCCCTCCCTCCCTCCCTCCCCCCCCGCAATCAAGTGTGTGTGAGAGCGCACGAGTGCTTTTGCGCTTGTCTTTCTGTATCCCTGTGTCTCGGCATGCTCCCCCTCCCGCAAAGGAACGCACGCACGCCGAGACTTTTCTCCCTTGCCGTCCCTGCAAGGACGAACGCACGCACGCACGCCCTCCCTCACCCGTCCCCTCCATCGCCTACCTGCTGCACTGCCGCCAAGCGGCGGTCTACAAAGTCACCGACTTCTACGGCAGCTGTCGCCACGAACCCCACCCACCCTTGGCGATGTCGTCAGGTGACAGCGACCACGTAGACCTGGAGGCTCGATAGGGGGAGCGGGCCGGTAGACCGGGAAGTCCTACGCCCTCCCTAGTAGACCGGCAAGCCGCAGCCTCTCCAGCGGGTAGACCGGGGGCCCGGCGAGTAGATTGGGCCGACCGGGAAGCCCCCACGGTCTCGCAGGTAGACCGGCAAACTCCAGCCTTCGGGGCCGGTAGACCGGAGGGGAGCCGACGGCCGGGAGACCGGGCAACGCCGCCAGCCCCTCGTGCCGGTAGACCGGGCTGACCGAGGTCCGACGCCCAGTAGACCGTCCAGGGGTTCCGCGCCGTGCGCCAGGTAGACCGGGAAGCCCCTCGATCTCTGGAGGAAGACCGGCAAGACCCAGCTTTCCCGGCCGGTAGACCGGAGGGGACCCGGAGGCCGGGAGACCGGGCAGCTCCAGACCCTCCGGCCGGTAGGCCGGGCCCACCGAGGTCTGGCGCCCAGTAGACCGGACAGCGGTTCCGCGCCGTGCTCCAGGTAGACCGGCAGAACCGCGCTTTCCGGTGGGTAGACCGGGAAGTCCCCACGATCTCTGGAGGAAGACCGGCAAGACCCAGCTTTCCCGGGCGGTAGACCGGAGGGGAGCCGACGACCGGGAGACCGGGCAACGCCGCCAGCCCCTCCGGCCGGTAGACCGGGCCCACCGAGGTCCGACTCCAGTAGACCGGCCAGCGGTTCCGCGCCGTGCGCCAGGTAGACCGGGAAGCCCCTCGATCTCTGGAGGAAGACCGGCAAGGCCCAGCTTTCCCGGCCGGTAGACCGGAGGGGAGCCGACGACCGGGAGACAGGGCCTCGGGAAGACGTTTCTCCTCCGAGGTAGACCTGGAAGCCCCAGGCACTGCGGCGAGCAGGCAGGCAGGCAGGCAGGGCCGCTCCTTCCACTTGGTAGACCGGGAAGCCGCACGTTCTCGGAGGAAGACCGGCAAGAACCAGCCTTCCTGGCTGGTAGACCGGATGGGAGCCGAGGGCCTGGAGGCCAGGCAACGCCGCTGTCTCCTCCGGCGGGTAGACAGGGCTTCCCGAGGTCCGGGGCCCAGTTGACTGTCCAGCGGTTCCGCGCCGTGCGCCAGGTGGCCAGGCAGAGCCTCTCTTTCCGGGGGGTAGACCGGGAAGCCCCGACGATCTCTGAGGAAGACCGGCAAACCCCAGCCTTCCCGGCCGGTAGACCGGGCTCACCGCGGTCCGGCGCCCAGTAGACCGGCCAGCGGTTGCGCTACCGTTCTTGTAAGACCGGCCAGAGCCTCCCCCTCCTCGAAGGTTAGTAGACCGGGCAGCGGCTCCAGCCCCCCACCGCCTAGTGGACTGGCGCCTCGCGACCTCATGGAGGGTAGACCGGGAAGCCGTTTCTCCTCAGGTAGACCTGGAAGTCCCAGACCCTGCGGCAGGCAGGCAGGCAGGCAGGCAGGCAGGCAGGCAGGCAGGCAGGCTGGCTGGCTGGCTGGGAGGGTGGCCGTCTGCTTCCTGCCTTCCAGGTAGACCGGGAAAGTGCCTGTTCCTTTGTTTAGGAGCGCTGGTCAGGCGGCAGGAAGGAGGAAGGCAGGCAGGCAGGCAGGCAGGCAGGCAGGCAGGCAGGCAGGCAGGCAGGCAGGCAGGGAGGGAGGGCGTGGTGTGCGTGGACGCGAGGAGCCCACCGCGCCTGACACCGAGTAGACCGGCCAGCAGTGCCGCGCCGTACGCCAGGTAGACCGGCGGAACCGCGCTTTCCAGTGGGTAGACCGGGAAGTCCCCACGATCTGAGGAAGACCGGCAAGACCCAGCCTTCCCGACCGGTAGACCGGAGGGGAGCCAAGGGCCGGGAGACCGGGCAACGCCGCCAGCCCCTCCGGCCGGTAGATCGGGCTTCCCGAGGGCCGGCGCCCAGTAGACCGGACAGCGGTTCCTCGCCGTGCGCCAGGTAGTCCGGCGAAGCGAAGCCGCCCTTTCTGGTGGGTTGACCGGGAAGCCCCAGCCTTATCGGCCGGTAGACCGGAGGGGAGCCGAGGGCCGGGAGACCGGGTAACGTCGCCTGCCCCTCCGGCGGGTCGAACGGGAAGCCTCCCTTCCTCGGAGGTAGACCGGCAGGACCCACTCCGTTGGCAGGCCCACCCGCGCAGGGAGGACCGGGGCCCTCGCGAGTAGACCGGGGAGGGCTTCAGGTAGACCGGGCAAGAGCCTGTTCCTTGGTTTAGGAGCGCTGGTCAGGCGGCAGGCAGGCAGGGAGGGCGTGGTGTGCGTGGACGCGGGGAGGCCACCGGGTCTGACTCCGAGTAGACCGGCCAGCGGTGCCGCGCCGTACGCCAGGAAGCCTGGCAGAGGCGCCCTTTCCGGCAGGAAGACCGGGAGGCCCCACGATCTCGGAAGAAGACCGGCAAGACCCAGCCTTCCCGGCCGGTAGACCGGAGGGGAGCCGAGGGCCGGGAGACCGGGCAACGTCGCCTGCCCCTCCGGCGGGTCGACCGGGAAGCCTCCCTTCCTCGGAGGTAGACCGGCAGGACCCAGCCTCCACGGCCAGCAGAACCCAGGGCCGGGAGACCGGGCACCGCTGCCAGCCCCGGGCCAGACCGCGGTGACTGTGGACACGAGAAGCAGACCTGGCCGCTGCCGGGAGGACCGGGGCCTTCGCGAGTAGACCGGGCGGTCGTCTGGCCTCCGGCGGGTAGACCGGGGAGGACCGGGAAGAAGCCCCAGCCGCCTCGCCCGGGCGGAGAACGGGGGGGGGGGACCGGCAGCAGACAGACCGGCCTCCCAGCGGTAGACCGGGAAAGCCTTCCATCCTCGGAAGGGGACCGCCACGTCCCAGCTTCCCTGGCCAGCAGTGGACCGGAGGAGAGCCGCCAGCGGCCGCAGGAAGAACGGGCCACGCTGCCGGCCCCTCCGGCGGGGAGCTAGACCCGGCCGCCCCCCCGGAAAACGGCCAGCGCTTCCCCTCCTTACGCCGGGAGGACCGGCCCACCCGCCCCCGCTTGCCGGCCGGTAGACCGGGGCCACCGGCAAACTTGCCCTGGACCGGGCAGGGGCCGGACCCACACAGACGCCCGGAAGCCTGCCCTTCTCCGGCCTTCGCACTCTCCGCCAACCGCTCTCGCCTCGCCTCCGTCCGCCTCCCGTTCTCGGAGGTAGACCGGCAAGCCCCATTCCCCCCCCCCCGGCCCGGCTAGTAGACCGGTTAGCAGCGGTACCAGTCCGGCCGTCAGATGGCCCGGCGCTTCCCAGCCCCAAGCAGGGTAGAGCTGGAAGCCGTCTGTCCTTGAGGTAGAGCTGGAAGCCCCAGCCCGGCAGGCAGGCAGGCAGGCAGGCAGGCAGGCAGGCAGGCAGGCAGGCGTGAGCGTGGACGCGAGGAGCCCACCGGGCCTCCGTCGGGCCGACCGGGAATTCTCCCTTCCTCGGAGGTAGACCGGCAAGACCCAGCCGGCCGACTGCAGGGGAGCCCAGGGCCGGGAGAACGGGGTGTCCGTGGACGCGAGAAGCAGGCTGGGCCTTCGCCGGGTAGACCCGCGAGTAGACCGGGCGGTCGGCAGGCCTCCGGCGGGTAGACCGGGGAGGACCGCGAAGCCCCAGCCGCAGGAAGAACGGGCCACGCTGCCGGCCCCTCCGGCGTGGAGCTAGACCCGGCCGCCCCCCCCGGAAAACGGCCAGCGCTTCCACGTCGCCTGCCCCTCCGGCGGGTCGACCGGGAAGCCTCCCTTCCTCGGAGGTAGACCGGCAGGACCCAGCCTCCAAGGCCAGCAGAGCCCAGGGCCGGGAGAACGGGGTGTCCGTAGACGCGAGAAGCAGGCTGGGCCTTTGCCGGGTAGACCGGGAGGCCCCCCGTTCTCGGAAGGGGGCCGGCGAGGCCCTCGCGAGTAGACCGGGCGGTCGGCAGGCCTCCGGCGGGTAGACCGGGGAGGACCGCGAAGCCCCAGCCGCAGGAAGAACGGGCCACGCTGCCGGCCCCCTCCGGCGTGGAGCTAGACCCGGCCGCCCCCCCCGGAAAACGGCCAGCGCTTCCACGTCGCCTGCCCCTCCGGCGGGTCGACCGGGAAGCCTCCCTTCCTCGGAGGTAGACCGGCAGGACCCAGCCTCCAAGGCCAGCAGAGCCCAGGGCCGGGAGAACGGGGTGTCCGTAGACGCGAGAAGCAGGCTGGGCCTTTGCCGGGTAGACCGGGAGGCCCCCCGTTCTCGGAAGGGGGCCGGCGAGGCCCTCGCGAGTAGACCGGGCGGTCGGCAGGCCTCCGGCGGGTAGACCGGGGAGGACCGCGAAGCCCCAGCCGCAGGAAGAACGGGCCACGCTGCCGGCCCCTCCGGCGTGGAGCTAGACCCGGCCGCCCCCCCCGGAAAACGGCCAGCGCTTCCACGTCGCCTGCCCCTCCGGCGGGTCGACCGGGAAGCCTCCCTTCCTCGGAGGTAGACCGGCAGGACCCAGCCTCCAAGGCTAGCAGAGCCCAGGGCCGGGAGAACGGGGTGTCCGTAGACGCGAGAAGCAGGCTGGGCCTTCGCCGGGTAGACCGGGAGGCCCCCCGTTCTCGGAAGGGGGCCGGCGAGGCCCTCGCGAGTAGACCGGGCGGTCGGCAGGCCTCCGGCGGGTAGACCGGGGAGGACCGCGAAGCCCCAGCCGAAGGAAGAACGGGCCACGCTGCCGGCCCCTCCGGCGTGGAGCTAGACCCGGCCGCCCCCCCCCCGGAAAACGGCCAGCGCTTCCACGTCGCCTGCCCCTCCGGCGGCTCGACCGGGAAGCCTCCCTTCCTCGGAGGTAGACCGGCAGGACCCAGCCTCCAAGGCCAGCAGAGCCCAGGGCCGGGAGAACGGGGTGTCCGTAGACGCGAGAAGCAGGCTGGGCCTTCGCCGGGTAGACCGGGAGGCCCCCCCGTTCTCGGAAGGGGGCCGGCGAGGCCCTCGCGAGTAGACCGGGCGGTCGGCAGGCCTCCGGCGGGTAGACCGGGGAGGACCGCGAAGCCCCAGCCGCAGGAAGAACGGGCCACGCTGCCGGCCCCTCCGGCGTGGAGCTAGACCCGGCCGCCCCCCCCCCCGGAAAACGGCCAGCGCTTCCACGTCGCCTGCCCCTCCCTCCGGCGGGTCGACCGGGAAGCCTCCCTTCCTCGGAGGTAGACCGGCAGGACCCAGCCTCCAAGGCCAGCAGAGCCCAGGGCCGGGAGAACGGGGTGTCCGTAGACGCGAGAAGCAGGCTGGGCCTTCGCCGGGTAGACCGGGAGGCCCCCCGTTCTCGGAAGGGGGCCGGCGAGGCCCTCGCGAGTAGACCGGGCGGTCGGCAGGCCTCCGGCGGGTAGACCGGGGAGGACCGCGAAGCCCCAGCCGCAGGAAGAACGGGCCCCTCCGGCGTGGAGCTAGACCCGGCCGCCCCCCCCCCGGAAAACGGCCAGCGCTTCCGCTCCTTCCGCCGGGAAGACCGGCCGAGCCACCCCCGCTTGCCGGCCGGTAGACCGGGGCCACCGGCAACCGCGCCCCCTGGACCGGGCAGGGGCCGGACCCACGCAGACGCCCGGAAGCCTGCCTTTCGCCGGCCTTCGCCCGCCCGCCCGTCGCTGAGAAGCAGACTGCCTGCCTGCCTGCCTGCCTGCCTGCTTCCAGGTAGACCGGGTAAGAACCTGGACCTTTGTATAGAAGCGCCGGGGAGCCGGCAGGCAGGCAGCAGGCAGCATGGCCGCTGCTCTTACTAACAGACCTCCCCCCAGGTAGACCGGGTAAGAACCTGGACCTTTGTATAGAAGCGCCAGGCGGCCGCAGGCAGGCAGGCAGGCAGGCAGGCAGGCAGGCAGGCAGGCAGGCAGCATGGCCGTCCCCTGCCTGCCTGCCTGCCTGCCTGCCTGCCTGCCTGCCTCCTCCCAGGTAGACCGGATAAGAACCTGTACCTTTGTATAGAAGCGCCAGGCGGCCGCAGGCAGGCAGGCAGGCAGGCAGGCAGGCAGGCAGGCAGGCAGGCAGGCAGGCAGCATGGCCGTCCCCTGCCTGCCTGCCTGCCTGCCTGCCTGCCTGCCTGCCTGCCTCCTCCCAGGTAGACCGGATAAGAACCTGTACCTTTGTATAGAAGCGCCAGGCGGCCGCAGGCAGGCAGGCAGGCAGGCAGGCAGGCAGGCAGGCAGCAGGCCAGGGTGCGTGGACTTCCCATGCCTGCCTGCCTGCCTGCCTGCCTGCCTGCCTGCCTGCCTGCCTGCCTGCCTGCTTCCAGGTAGACCGGGTAAGAACCTGTACCTTTGTATAGAAGCGCCAGGCGGCCGCAGGCAGGCAGGCAGGCAGGCAGGCAGGCAGGCAGGCAGGCAGGCAGGCAGGCAGCATGGCCGTCCCCTGCCTGCCTGCCTGCCTGCCTGCCTGCCTGCCTGCCTCCTCCCAGGTAGACCGGATAAGAACCTGTACCTTTGTATAGAAGCGCCAGGCGGCCGCAGGCAGGCAGGCAGGCAGGCAGGCAGGCAGCAGGCCAGGGTGCGTGGACTTCCCATGCCTGCCTGCCTGCCTGCCTGCCTGCCTGCCTGCCTGCCTGCCTGCTTCCAGGTAGACCGGGTAAGAACCTGGACCTTCGTATAGAAACGCCAGGCGGCCGCAGGCAGGCAGGCAGGCAGGCAGGCAGGCAGGCAGGCAGGCAGGCAGGCAGGCAGGCAGCATGGCCGTCCCCTGCCTGCCTGCCTGCCTCCTCCCAGGTAGACCGGATAAGAACCTGTACCTTTGTATAGAAGCGCCAGGCGGCCGCAGGCAAGCAGGCAGGCAGGCAGGCAGGCAGGCAGGCAGGCAGCAGGCCAGGGTGCGTGGACGTCCCATGCCTGCCTGCCTGCCTGCCTGCTTCCAGGTAGACCGGGTAAGAACCTGGACCTTCGTATAGAAGCGCCAGGCGGCCGCAGGCAAGCAGGCAGACGGGTAGGGAGCATGGCCGTCCCCTGCCTGCCTGCCTGCCTGCCTGCCTGCCTGCCTGCCTCCCCCCCCCCAGGTAGACCGGATAATAACCTGTACCTTCGTATAGAAGCGCCAGGCGGCCGCAGGCAGGCAGGCAGGCAGGCAGGCAGGCAGGGAGCGTAGACGTCCCCTGCCTTCCTGCCTTCTTCCAGGTAGACCGTGTAAGAACCTGGACCTTTTATTTTAGGAGCGCCCTCGTGTGGCCAGCATGGTAAGGGCAGGGCCTTCTTCTTCTTCTTCTTCTTCTTCTTCTTCTTCTTCTTCTTCTTCTTCTTCTTCTCCTCCTCCTCCTCCTCCTCCTCCTGCTCCTGCTCCTCCTTCGTCGTATCCCTATTGTTGTCAAGATCGTGCGTGCGTGCGTCCGTGCATTCGTGCGGTTGAAATGGGGGATCCGTGAGTGTTTGTGTGTGTGCTGGCATGCCTGCCCGCCCGCCTCCCTCTCCGTGATCTATTTTGGGTCTGTCTCTCCCTCCCGCACCCGCAAGCACATCGCCATGACAAACCACGACATCGCCAAGGGCGGCGTTCGTGGCGACAGCTGCCGTAGACCTCGGTGACTTTGTAGACCGCCGCTTGGCAGCAGAGCAGCAGGTAGGCGATGGAGGAGACGGTTGGGGTGGGGCGGGGCGGGCCTTCGTGCGTACGTGCGTACGTCCTTGCAGGGACGGCAAGGGATCACCCTTGGCGATGTCGTGGGCGGGGGTGGTTTCTTTGGTGTGCGTGTGTGCGCCTTGGAGTGATATTTTGTGTCCATCTCTCTGTCCCTTTCTGTCTCCCCTGCACACAAGCGTGTGCGCGGTCTTCTTGGCTCCTGTGTCTCTGTCTGTCTCCCCCCACACAAGCACATGCTGTGTTTGAGTGTATGCTTAGTGTGAGAGAGAAATTTTCTGCCCTTCTCTCTGTGTGTGTGTGTGAGAGAGAGAGAGAGAGAGAGAGAGAGATTTGTGTGTGTGTGTGTGTGTGTGTGTGTGTGTGTGAGAGAGAGAGAGAGACGAGAGACGAGAGACGAGAGACGAGAGACAGAGAGATTTTGTTTCTGCCTGCCTGTGCCCGCCTCTGTCTCGTCTCGTCTCGTCTCGTCTCGTCTGTCTGTCTCTCTCTCTCTCTCTCTCTCTCTCTCTCTCTCTCTCTCATTCCCTCCCTCCCTCCCTCCCCCCCCGCAATCAAGTGTGTGTGAGAGCGCACGAGTGCTTTTGCGCTTGTCTTTCTGTATCCCTGTGTCTCGGCATGCTCCCCCTCCCGCAAAGGAACGCACGCACGCCGAGACTTTTCTCCCTTGCCGTCCCTGCAAGGACGAACGCACGCACGCACGCCCTCCCTCACCCGTCCCCTCCATCGCCTACCTGCTGCACTGCCGCCAAGCGGCGGTCTACAAAGTCACCGACTTCTACGGCAGCTGTCGCCACGAACCCCACCCACCCTTGGCGATGTCGTCAGGTGACAGCGACCACGTAGACCTGGAGGCTCGATAGGGGGAGCGGGCCGGTAGACCGGGAAGTCCTACGCCCTCCCTAGTAGACCGGCAAGCCGCAGCCTCTCCAGCGGGTAGACCGGGGGCCCGGCGAGTAGATTGGGCCGACCGGGAAGCCCCCACGGTCTCGCAGGTAGACCGGCAAACTCCAGCCTTCGGGGCCGGTAGACCGGAGGGGAGCCGACGGCCGGGAGACCGGGCAACGCCGCCAGCCCCTCGTGCCGGTAGACCGGGCTGACCGAGGTCCGACGCCCAGTAGACCGTCCAGGGGTTCCGCGCCGTGCGCCAGGTAGACCGGGAAGCCCCTCGATCTCTGGAGGAAGACCGGCAAGACCCAGCTTTCCCGGCCGGTAGACCGGAGGGGACCCGGAGGCCGGGAGACCGGGCAGCTCCAGACCCTCCGGCCGGTAGGCCGGGCCCACCGAGGTCTGGCGCCCAGTAGACCGGACAGCGGTTCCGCGCCGTGCTCCAGGTAGACCGGCAGAACCGCGCTTTCCGGTGGGTAGACCGGGAAGTCCCCACGATCTCTGGAGGAAGACCGGCAAGACCCAGCTTTCCCGGGCGGTAGACCGGAGGGGAGCCGACGACCGGGAGACCGGGCAACGCCGCCAGCCCCTCCGGCCGGTAGACCGGGCCCACCGAGGTCCGACTCCAGTAGACCGGCCAGCGGTTCCGCGCCGTGCGCCAGGTAGACCGGGAAGCCCCTCGATCTCTGGAGGAAGACCGGCAAGGCCCAGCTTTCCCGGCCGGTAGACCGGAGGGGAGCCGACGACCGGGAGACAGGGCCTCGGGAAGACGTTTCTCCTCCGAGGTAGACCTGGAAGCCCCAGGCACTGCGGCGAGCAGGCAGGCAGGCAGGCAGGGCCGCTCCTTCCACTTGGTAGACCGGGAAGCCGCACGTTCTCGGAGGAAGACCGGCAAGAACCAGCCTTCCTGGCTGGTAGACCGGATGGGAGCCGAGGGCCTGGAGGCCAGGCAACGCCGCTGTCTCCTCCGGCGGGTAGACAGGGCTTCCCGAGGTCCGGGGCCCAGTTGACTGTCCAGCGGTTCCGCGCCGTGCGCCAGGTGGCCAGGCAGAGCCTCTCTTTCCGGGGGGTAGACCGGGAAGCCCCGACGATCTCTGAGGAAGACCGGCAAACCCCAGCCTTCCCGGCCGGTAGACCGGGCTCACCGCGGTCCGGCGCCCAGTAGACCGGCCAGCGGTTGCGCTACCGTTCTTGTAAGACCGGCCAGAGCCTCCCCCTCCTCGAAGGTTAGTAGACCGGGCAGCGGCTCCAGCCCCCCACCGCCTAGTGGACTGGCGCCTCGCGACCTCATGGAGGGTAGACCGGGAAGCCGTTTCTCCTCAGGTAGACCTGGAAGTCCCAGACCCTGCGGCAGGCAGGCAGGCAGGCAGGCAGGCAGGCAGGCAGGCAGGCAGGCTGGCTGGCTGGGAGGGTGGCCGTCTGCTTCCTGCCTTCCAGGTAGACCGGGAAAGTGCCTGTTCCTTTGTTTAGGAGCGCTGGTCAGGCGGCAGGAAGGAGGAAGGCAGGCAGGCAGGCAGGCAGGCAGGCAGGCAGGCAGGCAGGCAGGCAGGCAGGCAGGGAGGGAGGGCGTGGTGTGCGTGGACGCGAGGAGCCCACCGCGCCTGACACCGAGTAGACCGGCCAGCAGTGCCGCGCCGTACGCCAGGTAGACCGGCGGAACCGCGCTTTCCAGTGGGTAGACCGGGAAGTCCCCACGATCTGAGGAAGACCGGCAAGACCCAGCCTTCCCGACCGGTAGACCGGAGGGGAGCCAAGGGCCGGGAGACCGGGCAACGCCGCCAGCCCCTCCGGCCGGTAGATCGGGCTTCCCGAGGGCCGGCGCCCAGTAGACCGGACAGCGGTTCCTCGCCGTGCGCCAGGTAGTCCGGCGAAGCGAAGCCGCCCTTTCTGGTGGGTTGACCGGGAAGCCCCAGCCTTATCGGCCGGTAGACCGGAGGGGAGCCGAGGGCCGGGAGACCGGGTAACGTCGCCTGCCCCTCCGGCGGGTCGAACGGGAAGCCTCCCTTCCTCGGAGGTAGACCGGCAGGACCCACTCCGTTGGCAGGCCCACCCGCCGCCAGGAGGACCGGGGCCCTCGCGAGTAGACCGGGGAGGGCTTCAGGTAGACCGGGCAAGAGCCTGTTCCTTGGTTTAGGAGCGCTGGTCAGGCGGCAGGCAGGCAGGGAGGGCGTGGTGTGCGTGGACGCGGGGAGGCCACCGGGTCTGACTCCGAGTAGACCGGCCAGCGGTGCCGCGCCGTACGCCAGGAAGCCTGGCAGAGGCGCCCTTTCCGGCAGGAAGACCGGGAGGCCCCACGATCTCGGAAGAAGACCGGCAAGACCCAGCCTTCCCGGCCGGTAGACCGGAGGGGAGCCGAGGGCCGGGAGACCGGGCAACGTCGCCTGCCCCTCCGGCGGGTCGACCGGGAAGCCTCCCTTCCTCGGAGGTAGACCGGCAGGACCCAGCCTCCACGGCCAGCAGAACCCAGGGCCGGGAGACCGGGCACCGCTGCCAGCCCCGGGCCAGACCGCGGTGACTGTGGACACGAGAAGCAGACCTGGCCGCTGCCGGGAGGACCGGGGCCTTCGCGAGTAGACCGGGCGGTCGTCTGGCCTCCGGCGGGTAGACCGGGGAGGACCGGGAAGAAGCCCCAGCCGCCTCGCCCGGGCGGAGAACGGGGGGGGGGGACCGGCAGCAGACAGACCGGCCTCCCAGCGGTAGACCGGGAAAGCCTTCCATCCTCGGAAGGGGACCGCCACGTCCCAGCTTCCCTGGCCAGCAGTGGACCGGAGGAGAGCCGCCAGCGGCCGCAGGAAGAACGGGCCACGCTGCCGGCCCCTCCGGCGGGGAGCTAGACCCGGCCGCCCCCCCGGAAAACGGCCAGCGCTTCCCCTCCTTACGCCGGGAGGACCGGCCCACCCGCCCCCGCTTGCCGGCCGGTAGACCGGGGCCACCGGCAAACTTGCCCTGGACCGGGCAGGGGCCGGACCCACACAGACGCCCGGAAGCCTGCCCTTCTCCGGCCTTCGCACTCTCCGCCAACCGCTCTCGCCTCGCCTCCGTCCGCCTCCCGTTCTCGGAGGTAGACCGGCAAGCCCCATTCCCCCCCCCCCGGCCCGGCTAGTAGACCGGTTAGCAGCGGTACCAGTCCGGCCGTCAGATGGCCCGGCGCTTCCCAGCCCCAAGCAGGGTAGAGCTGGAAGCCGTCTGTCCTTGAGGTAGAGCTGGAAGCCCCAGCCCGGCAGGCAGGCAGGCAGGCAGGCAGGCAGGCAGGCAGGCAGGCAGGCAGGCGTGAGCGTGGACGCGAGGAGCCCACCGGGCCTCCGTCGGGCCGACCGGGAATTCTCCCTTCCTCGGAGGTAGACCGGCAAGACCCAGCCGGCCGACTGCAGGGGAGCCCAGGGCCGGGAGAACGGGGTGTCCGTGGACGCGAGAAGCAGGCTGGGCCTTCGCCGGGTAGACCCGCGAGTAGACCGGGCGGTCGGCAGGCCTCCGGCGGGTAGACCGGGGAGGACCGCGAAGCCCCAGCCGCAGGAAGAACGGGCCACGCTGCCGGCCCCTCCGGCGTGGAGCTAGACCCGGCCGCCCCCCCCGGAAAACGGCCAGCGCTTCCACGTCGCCTGCCCCTCCGGCGGGTCGACCGGGAAGCCTCCCTTCCTCGGAGGTAGACCGGCAGGACCCAGCCTCCAAGGCCAGCAGAGCCCAGGGCCGGGAGAACGGGGTGTCCGTAGACGCGAGAAGCAGGCTGGGCCTTTGCCGGGTAGACCGGGAGGCCCCCCGTTCTCGGAAGGGGGCCGGCGAGGCCCTCGCGAGTAGACCGGGCGGTCGGCAGGCCTCCGGCGGGTAGACCGGGGAGGACCGCGAAGCCCCAGCCGCAGGAAGAACGGGCCACGCTGCCGGCCCCTCCGGCGTGGAGCTAGACCCGGCCGCCCCCCCCCGGAAAACGGCCAGCGCTTCCACGTCGCCTGCCCCTCCGGCGGGTCGACCGGGAAGCCTCCCTTCCTCGGAGGTAGACCGGCAGGACCCAGCCTCCAAGGCTAGCAGAGCCCAGGGCCGGGAGAACGGGGTGTCCGTAGACGCGAGAAGCAGGCTGGGCCTTCGCCGGGTAGACCGGGAGGCCCCCCGTTCTCGGAAGGGGGCCGGCGAGGCCCTCGCGAGTAGACCGGGCGGTCGGCAGGCCTCCGGCGGGTAGACCGGGGAGGACCGCGAAGCCCCAGCCGAAGGAAGAACGGGCCACGCTGCCGGCCCCTCCGGCGTGGAGCTAGACCCGGCCGCCCCCCCCCCGGAAAACGGCCAGCGCTTCCACGTCGCCTGCCCCTCCGGCGGCTCGACCGGGAAGCCTCCCTTCCTCGGAGGTAGACCGGCAGGACCCAGCCTCCAAGGCCAGCAGAGCCCAGGGCCGGGAGAACGGGGTGTCCGTAGACGCGAGAAGCAGGCTGGGCCTTCGCCGGGTAGACCGGGAGGCCCCCCCGTTCTCGGAAGGGGGCCGGCGAGGCCCTCGCGAGTAGACCGGGCGGTCGGCAGGCCTCCGGCGGGTAGACCGGGGAGGACCGCGAAGCCCCAGCCGCAGGAAGAACGGGCCACGCTGCCGGCCCCTCCGGCGTGGAGCTAGACCCGGCCGCCCCCCCCCCGGAAAACGGCCAGCGCTTCCACGTCGCCTGCCCCTCCCTCCGGCGGGTCGACCGGGAAGCCTCCCTTCCTCGGAGGTAGACCGGCAGGACCCAGCCTCCAAGGCCAGCAGAGCCCAGGGCCGGGAGAACGGGGTGTCCGTAGACGCGAGAAGCAGGCTGGGCCTTCGCCGGGTAGACCGGGAGGCCCCCCGTTCTCGGAAGGGGGCCGGCGAGGCCCTCGCGAGTAGACCGGGCGGTCGGCAGGCCTCCGGCGGGTAGACCGGGGAGGACCGCGAAGCCCCAGCCGCAGGAAGAACGGGCCCCTCCGGCGTGGAGCTAGACCCGGCCGCCCCCCCCCCCGGAAAACGGCCAGCGCTTCCGCTCCTTCCGCCGGGAAGACCGGCCGAGCCACCCCCGCTTGCCGGCCGGTAGACCGGGGCCACCGGCAACCGCGCCCCCTGGACCGGGCAGGGGCCGGACCCACGCAGACGCCCGGAAGCCTGCCTTTCGCCGGCCTTCGCCCGCCCGCCCGTCGCTGAGAAGCAGAGGCCGGGCGGCGGGATCGGTCTACCGCCGCTCCGCCGCATGGGTAGACCGGCACGACCGGGGAGCCACGGAGCCTCTTGCCGGAGCGAGGCTGCCGCGTCTGGCCGCCAGGGGCTTCCGAGACGCCGGCCTGCGGCGGCGGCGGAGCCGGTGCCCGAGACGCCGTCCGCTCCCGGCGGGCAAGGACGGCATGCGCGCGGAGATTTCTGGCGACAGGGTTTTCAGGACCCTCTGGAGAACCGCAGACGACCCAACCGCGCTCCCCGGCCAGTGTGGACCCACGGCGGGGGCAGGCGCGGCGTCTGACGCGGTACTTCTGGTTGAACCGAAGACGACCCAACCGCGCTCCCCGGCCAGTGTAGACCCACGGCGGGGGTAGGCGTGGCGTCCGACGCGGTTCTTCCGGGGGGAACCGAAGACGACCCAACCGCGC
>NW_028148786.1:62500-70000 GCF_965112155.1 Podarcis liolepis | reverse complement strand
GCCTGCCTGCCTGCCTGCCTGCCTGCCTGCCTGCCTCCTCCCAGGTAGACCGGATAAGAACCTGTACCTTTGTATAGAAGCGCCAGGCGGCCGCAGGCAGGCAGGCAGGCAGGCAGGCAGGCAGGCAGGCAGCAGGCCAGGGTGCGTGGACTTCCCATGCCTGCCTGCCTGCCTGCCTGCCTGCCTGCCTGCCTGCCTGCCTGCCTGCCTGCTTCCAGGTAGACCGGGTAAGAACCTGTACCTTTGTATAGAAGCGCCAGGCGGCCGCAGGCAGGCAGGCAGGCAGGCAGGCAGGCAGGCAGGCAGGCAGGCAGGCAGGCAGCATGGCCGTCCCCTGCCTGCCTGCCTGCCTGCCTGCCTGCCTGCCTGCCTCCTCCCAGGTAGACCGGATAAGAACCTGTACCTTTGTATAGAAGCGCCAGGCGGCCGCAGGCAGGCAGGCAGGCAGGCAGGCAGGCAGCAGGCCAGGGTGCGTGGACTTCCCATGCCTGCCTGCCTGCCTGCCTGCCTGCCTGCCTGCCTGCCTGCCTGCTTCCAGGTAGACCGGGTAAGAACCTGGACCTTCGTATAGAAACGCCAGGCGGCCGCAGGCAGGCAGGCAGGCAGGCAGGCAGGCAGGCAGGCAGGCAGGCAGGCAGGCAGGCAGCATGGCCGTCCCCTGCCTGCCTGCCTGCCTCCTCCCAGGTAGACCGGATAAGAACCTGTACCTTTGTATAGAAGCGCCAGGCGGCCGCAGGCAAGCAGGCAGGCAGGCAGGCAGGCAGGCAGGCAGGCAGCAGGCCAGGGTGCGTGGACGTCCCATGCCTGCCTGCCTGCCTGCCTGCTTCCAGGTAGACCGGGTAAGAACCTGGACCTTCGTATAGAAGCGCCAGGCGGCCGCAGGCAAGCAGGCAGACGGGTAGGGAGCATGGCCGTCCCCTGCCTGCCTGCCTGCCTGCCTGCCTGCCTGCCTGCCTCCCCCCCCCCAGGTAGACCGGATAATAACCTGTACCTTCGTATAGAAGCGCCAGGCGGCCGCAGGCAGGCAGGCAGGCAGGCAGGCAGGCAGGGAGCGTAGACGTCCCCTGCCTTCCTGCCTTCTTCCAGGTAGACCGTGTAAGAACCTGGACCTTTTATTTTAGGAGCGCCCTCGTGTGGCCAGCATGGTAAGGGCAGGGCCTTCTTCTTCTTCTTCTTCTTCTTCTTCTTCTTCTTCTTCTTCTTCTTCTTCTTCTCCTCCTCCTCCTCCTCCTCCTCCTGCTCCTGCTCCTCCTTCGTCGTATCCCTATTGTTGTCAAGATCGTGCGTGCGTGCGTCCGTGCATTCGTGCGGTTGAAATGGGGGATCCGTGAGTGTTTGTGTGTGTGCTGGCATGCCTGCCCGCCCGCCTCCCTCTCCGTGATCTATTTTGGGTCTGTCTCTCCCTCCCGCACCCGCAAGCACATCGCCATGACAAACCACGACATCGCCAAGGGCGGCGTTCGTGGCGACAGCTGCCGTAGACCTCGGTGACTTTGTAGACCGCCGCTTGGCAGCAGAGCAGCAGGTAGGCGATGGAGGAGACGGTTGGGGTGGGGCGGGGCGGGCCTTCGTGCGTACGTGCGTACGTCCTTGCAGGGACGGCAAGGGATCACCCTTGGCGATGTCGTGGGCGGGGGTGGTTTCTTTGGTGTGCGTGTGTGCGCCTTGGAGTGATATTTTGTGTCCATCTCTCTGTCCCTTTCTGTCTCCCCTGCACACAAGCGTGTGCGCGGTCTTCTTGGCTCCTGTGTCTCTGTCTGTCTCCCCCCACACAAGCACATGCTGTGTTTGAGTGTATGCTTAGTGTGAGAGAGAAATTTTCTGCCCTTCTCTCTGTGTGTGTGTGTGAGAGAGAGAGAGAGAGAGAGAGAGAGATTTGTGTGTGTGTGTGTGTGTGTGTGTGTGTGTGTGAGAGAGAGAGAGAGACGAGAGACGAGAGACGAGAGACGAGAGACAGAGAGATTTTGTTTCTGCCTGCCTGTGCCCGCCTCTGTCTCGTCTCGTCTCGTCTCGTCTCGTCTGTCTGTCTCTCTCTCTCTCTCTCTCTCTCTCTCTCTCTCTCTCTCATTCCCTCCCTCCCTCCCTCCCCCCCCGCAATCAAGTGTGTGTGAGAGCGCACGAGTGCTTTTGCGCTTGTCTTTCTGTATCCCTGTGTCTCGGCATGCTCCCCCTCCCGCAAAGGAACGCACGCACGCCGAGACTTTTCTCCCTTGCCGTCCCTGCAAGGACGAACGCACGCACGCACGCCCTCCCTCACCCGTCCCCTCCATCGCCTACCTGCTGCACTGCCGCCAAGCGGCGGTCTACAAAGTCACCGACTTCTACGGCAGCTGTCGCCACGAACCCCACCCACCCTTGGCGATGTCGTCAGGTGACAGCGACCACGTAGACCTGGAGGCTCGATAGGGGGAGCGGGCCGGTAGACCGGGAAGTCCTACGCCCTCCCTAGTAGACCGGCAAGCCGCAGCCTCTCCAGCGGGTAGACCGGGGGCCCGGCGAGTAGATTGGGCCGACCGGGAAGCCCCCACGGTCTCGCAGGTAGACCGGCAAACTCCAGCCTTCGGGGCCGGTAGACCGGAGGGGAGCCGACGGCCGGGAGACCGGGCAACGCCGCCAGCCCCTCGTGCCGGTAGACCGGGCTGACCGAGGTCCGACGCCCAGTAGACCGTCCAGGGGTTCCGCGCCGTGCGCCAGGTAGACCGGGAAGCCCCTCGATCTCTGGAGGAAGACCGGCAAGACCCAGCTTTCCCGGCCGGTAGACCGGAGGGGACCCGGAGGCCGGGAGACCGGGCAGCTCCAGACCCTCCGGCCGGTAGGCCGGGCCCACCGAGGTCTGGCGCCCAGTAGACCGGACAGCGGTTCCGCGCCGTGCTCCAGGTAGACCGGCAGAACCGCGCTTTCCGGTGGGTAGACCGGGAAGTCCCCACGATCTCTGGAGGAAGACCGGCAAGACCCAGCTTTCCCGGGCGGTAGACCGGAGGGGAGCCGACGACCGGGAGACCGGGCAACGCCGCCAGCCCCTCCGGCCGGTAGACCGGGCCCACCGAGGTCCGACTCCAGTAGACCGGCCAGCGGTTCCGCGCCGTGCGCCAGGTAGACCGGGAAGCCCCTCGATCTCTGGAGGAAGACCGGCAAGGCCCAGCTTTCCCGGCCGGTAGACCGGAGGGGAGCCGACGACCGGGAGACAGGGCCTCGGGAAGACGTTTCTCCTCCGAGGTAGACCTGGAAGCCCCAGGCACTGCGGCGAGCAGGCAGGCAGGCAGGCAGGGCCGCTCCTTCCACTTGGTAGACCGGGAAGCCGCACGTTCTCGGAGGAAGACCGGCAAGAACCAGCCTTCCTGGCTGGTAGACCGGATGGGAGCCGAGGGCCTGGAGGCCAGGCAACGCCGCTGTCTCCTCCGGCGGGTAGACAGGGCTTCCCGAGGTCCGGGGCCCAGTTGACTGTCCAGCGGTTCCGCGCCGTGCGCCAGGTGGCCAGGCAGAGCCTCTCTTTCCGGGGGGTAGACCGGGAAGCCCCGACGATCTCTGAGGAAGACCGGCAAACCCCAGCCTTCCCGGCCGGTAGACCGGGCTCACCGCGGTCCGGCGCCCAGTAGACCGGCCAGCGGTTGCGCTACCGTTCTTGTAAGACCGGCCAGAGCCTCCCCCTCCTCGAAGGTTAGTAGACCGGGCAGCGGCTCCAGCCCCCCACCGCCTAGTGGACTGGCGCCTCGCGACCTCATGGAGGGTAGACCGGGAAGCCGTTTCTCCTCAGGTAGACCTGGAAGTCCCAGACCCTGCGGCAGGCAGGCAGGCAGGCAGGCAGGCAGGCAGGCAGGCAGGCAGGCTGGCTGGCTGGGAGGGTGGCCGTCTGCTTCCTGCCTTCCAGGTAGACCGGGAAAGTGCCTGTTCCTTTGTTTAGGAGCGCTGGTCAGGCGGCAGGAAGGAGGAAGGCAGGCAGGCAGGCAGGCAGGCAGGCAGGCAGGCAGGCAGGCAGGCAGGCAGGCAGGGAGGGAGGGCGTGGTGTGCGTGGACGCGAGGAGCCCACCGCGCCTGACACCGAGTAGACCGGCCAGCAGTGCCGCGCCGTACGCCAGGTAGACCGGCGGAACCGCGCTTTCCAGTGGGTAGACCGGGAAGTCCCCACGATCTGAGGAAGACCGGCAAGACCCAGCCTTCCCGACCGGTAGACCGGAGGGGAGCCAAGGGCCGGGAGACCGGGCAACGCCGCCAGCCCCTCCGGCCGGTAGATCGGGCTTCCCGAGGGCCGGCGCCCAGTAGACCGGACAGCGGTTCCTCGCCGTGCGCCAGGTAGTCCGGCGAAGCGAAGCCGCCCTTTCTGGTGGGTTGACCGGGAAGCCCCAGCCTTATCGGCCGGTAGACCGGAGGGGAGCCGAGGGCCGGGAGACCGGGTAACGTCGCCTGCCCCTCCGGCGGGTCGAACGGGAAGCCTCCCTTCCTCGGAGGTAGACCGGCAGGACCCACTCCGTTGGCAGGCCCACCCGCCGCCAGGAGGACCGGGGCCCTCGCGAGTAGACCGGGGAGGGCTTCAGGTAGACCGGGCAAGAGCCTGTTCCTTGGTTTAGGAGCGCTGGTCAGGCGGCAGGCAGGCAGGGAGGGCGTGGTGTGCGTGGACGCGGGGAGGCCACCGGGTCTGACTCCGAGTAGACCGGCCAGCGGTGCCGCGCCGTACGCCAGGAAGCCTGGCAGAGGCGCCCTTTCCGGCAGGAAGACCGGGAGGCCCCACGATCTCGGAAGAAGACCGGCAAGACCCAGCCTTCCCGGCCGGTAGACCGGAGGGGAGCCGAGGGCCGGGAGACCGGGCAACGTCGCCTGCCCCTCCGGCGGGTCGACCGGGAAGCCTCCCTTCCTCGGAGGTAGACCGGCAGGACCCAGCCTCCACGGCCAGCAGAACCCAGGGCCGGGAGACCGGGCACCGCTGCCAGCCCCGGGCCAGACCGCGGTGACTGTGGACACGAGAAGCAGACCTGGCCGCTGCCGGGAGGACCGGGGCCTTCGCGAGTAGACCGGGCGGTCGTCTGGCCTCCGGCGGGTAGACCGGGGAGGACCGGGAAGAAGCCCCAGCCGCCTCGCCCGGGCGGAGAACGGGGGGGGGGGACCGGCAGCAGACAGACCGGCCTCCCAGCGGTAGACCGGGAAAGCCTTCCATCCTCGGAAGGGGACCGCCACGTCCCAGCTTCCCTGGCCAGCAGTGGACCGGAGGAGAGCCGCCAGCGGCCGCAGGAAGAACGGGCCACGCTGCCGGCCCCTCCGGCGGGGAGCTAGACCCGGCCGCCCCCCCGGAAAACGGCCAGCGCTTCCCCTCCTTACGCCGGGAGGACCGGCCCACCCGCCCCCGCTTGCCGGCCGGTAGACCGGGGCCACCGGCAAACTTGCCCTGGACCGGGCAGGGGCCGGACCCACACAGACGCCCGGAAGCCTGCCCTTCTCCGGCCTTCGCACTCTCCGCCAACCGCTCTCGCCTCGCCTCCGTCCGCCTCCCGTTCTCGGAGGTAGACCGGCAAGCCCCATTCCCCCCCCCCCGGCCCGGCTAGTAGACCGGTTAGCAGCGGTACCAGTCCGGCCGTCAGATGGCCCGGCGCTTCCCAGCCCCAAGCAGGGTAGAGCTGGAAGCCGTCTGTCCTTGAGGTAGAGCTGGAAGCCCCAGCCCGGCAGGCAGGCAGGCAGGCAGGCAGGCAGGCAGGCAGGCAGGCAGGCGTGAGCGTGGACGCGAGGAGCCCACCGGGCCTCCGTCGGGCCGACCGGGAATTCTCCCTTCCTCGGAGGTAGACCGGCAAGACCCAGCCGGCCGACTGCAGGGGAGCCCAGGGCCGGGAGAACGGGGTGTCCGTGGACGCGAGAAGCAGGCTGGGCCTTCGCCGGGTAGACCCGCGAGTAGACCGGGCGGTCGGCAGGCCTCCGGCGGGTAGACCGGGGAGGACCGCGAAGCCCCAGCCGCAGGAAGAACGGGCCACGCTGCCGGCCCCTCCGGCGTGGAGCTAGACCCGGCCGCCCCCCCCGGAAAACGGCCAGCGCTTCCACGTCGCCTGCCCCTCCGGCGGGTCGACCGGGAAGCCTCCCTTCCTCGGAGGTAGACCGGCAGGACCCAGCCTCCAAGGCCAGCAGAGCCCAGGGCCGGGAGAACGGGGTGTCCGTAGACGCGAGAAGCAGGCTGGGCCTTTGCCGGGTAGACCGGGAGGCCCCCCGTTCTCGGAAGGGGGCCGGCGAGGCCCTCGCGAGTAGACCGGGCGGTCGGCAGGCCTCCGGCGGGTAGACCGGGGAGGACCGCGAAGCCCCAGCCGCAGGAAGAACGGGCCACGCTGCCGGCCCCTCCGGCGTGGAGCTAGACCCGGCCGCCCCCCCCCGGAAAACGGCCAGCGCTTCCACGTCGCCTGCCCCTCCGGCGGGTCGACCGGGAAGCCTCCCTTCCTCGGAGGTAGACCGGCAGGACCCAGCCTCCAAGGCTAGCAGAGCCCAGGGCCGGGAGAACGGGGTGTCCGTAGACGCGAGAAGCAGGCTGGGCCTTCGCCGGGTAGACCGGGAGGCCCCCCGTTCTCGGAAGGGGGCCGGCGAGGCCCTCGCGAGTAGACCGGGCGGTCGGCAGGCCTCCGGCGGGTAGACCGGGGAGGACCGCGAAGCCCCAGCCGAAGGAAGAACGGGCCACGCTGCCGGCCCCTCCGGCGTGGAGCTAGACCCGGCCGCCCCCCCCCCGGAAAACGGCCAGCGCTTCCACGTCGCCTGCCCCTCCGGCGGCTCGACCGGGAAGCCTCCCTTCCTCGGAGGTAGACCGGCAGGACCCAGCCTCCAAGGCCAGCAGAGCCCAGGGCCGGGAGAACGGGGTGTCCGTAGACGCGAGAAGCAGGCTGGGCCTTCGCCGGGTAGACCGGGAGGCCCCCCCGTTCTCGGAAGGGGGCCGGCGAGGCCCTCGCGAGTAGACCGGGCGGTCGGCAGGCCTCCGGCGGGTAGACCGGGGAGGACCGCGAAGCCCCAGCCGCAGGAAGAACGGGCCACGCTGCCGGCCCCTCCGGCGTGGAGCTAGACCCGGCCGCCCCCCCCCCGGAAAACGGCCAGCGCTTCCACGTCGCCTGCCCCTCCCTCCGGCGGGTCGACCGGGAAGCCTCCCTTCCTCGGAGGTAGACCGGCAGGACCCAGCCTCCAAGGCCAGCAGAGCCCAGGGCCGGGAGAACGGGGTGTCCGTAGACGCGAGAAGCAGGCTGGGCCTTCGCCGGGTAGACCGGGAGGCCCCCCGTTCTCGGAAGGGGGCCGGCGAGGCCCTCGCGAGTAGACCGGGCGGTCGGCAGGCCTCCGGCGGGTAGACCGGGGAGGACCGCGAAGCCCCAGCCGCAGGAAGAACGGGCCCCTCCGGCGTGGAGCTAGACCCGGCCGCCCCCCCCCCCGGAAAACGGCCAGCGCTTCCGCTCCTTCCGCCGGGAAGACCGGCCGAGCCACCCCCGCTTGCCGGCCGGTAGACCGGGGCCACCGGCAACCGCGCCCCCTGGACCGGGCAGGGGCCGGACCCAC
>NW_028148786.1:45000-50000 GCF_965112155.1 Podarcis liolepis | reverse complement strand
GTCTCGTCTCGTCTCGTCTGTCTGTCTCTCTCTCTCTCTCTCTCTCTCTCTCTCTCTCTCTCTCATTCCCTCCCTCCCTCCCTCCCCCCCCGCAATCAAGTGTGTGTGAGAGCGCACGAGTGCTTTTGCGCTTGTCTTTCTGTATCCCTGTGTCTCGGCATGCTCCCCCTCCCGCAAAGGAACGCACGCACGCCGAGACTTTTCTCCCTTGCCGTCCCTGCAAGGACGAACGCACGCACGCACGCCCTCCCTCACCCGTCCCCTCCATCGCCTACCTGCTGCACTGCCGCCAAGCGGCGGTCTACAAAGTCACCGACTTCTACGGCAGCTGTCGCCACGAACCCCACCCACCCTTGGCGATGTCGTCAGGTGACAGCGACCACGTAGACCTGGAGGCTCGATAGGGGGAGCGGGCCGGTAGACCGGGAAGTCCTACGCCCTCCCTAGTAGACCGGCAAGCCGCAGCCTCTCCAGCGGGTAGACCGGGGGCCCGGCGAGTAGATTGGGCCGACCGGGAAGCCCCCACGGTCTCGCAGGTAGACCGGCAAACTCCAGCCTTCGGGGCCGGTAGACCGGAGGGGAGCCGACGGCCGGGAGACCGGGCAACGCCGCCAGCCCCTCGTGCCGGTAGACCGGGCTGACCGAGGTCCGACGCCCAGTAGACCGTCCAGGGGTTCCGCGCCGTGCGCCAGGTAGACCGGGAAGCCCCTCGATCTCTGGAGGAAGACCGGCAAGACCCAGCTTTCCCGGCCGGTAGACCGGAGGGGACCCGGAGGCCGGGAGACCGGGCAGCTCCAGACCCTCCGGCCGGTAGGCCGGGCCCACCGAGGTCTGGCGCCCAGTAGACCGGACAGCGGTTCCGCGCCGTGCTCCAGGTAGACCGGCAGAACCGCGCTTTCCGGTGGGTAGACCGGGAAGTCCCCACGATCTCTGGAGGAAGACCGGCAAGACCCAGCTTTCCCGGGCGGTAGACCGGAGGGGAGCCGACGACCGGGAGACCGGGCAACGCCGCCAGCCCCTCCGGCCGGTAGACCGGGCCCACCGAGGTCCGACTCCAGTAGACCGGCCAGCGGTTCCGCGCCGTGCGCCAGGTAGACCGGGAAGCCCCTCGATCTCTGGAGGAAGACCGGCAAGGCCCAGCTTTCCCGGCCGGTAGACCGGAGGGGAGCCGACGACCGGGAGACAGGGCCTCGGGAAGACGTTTCTCCTCCGAGGTAGACCTGGAAGCCCCAGGCACTGCGGCGAGCAGGCAGGCAGGCAGGCAGGGCCGCTCCTTCCACTTGGTAGACCGGGAAGCCGCACGTTCTCGGAGGAAGACCGGCAAGAACCAGCCTTCCTGGCTGGTAGACCGGATGGGAGCCGAGGGCCTGGAGGCCAGGCAACGCCGCTGTCTCCTCCGGCGGGTAGACAGGGCTTCCCGAGGTCCGGGGCCCAGTTGACTGTCCAGCGGTTCCGCGCCGTGCGCCAGGTGGCCAGGCAGAGCCTCTCTTTCCGGGGGGTAGACCGGGAAGCCCCGACGATCTCTGAGGAAGACCGGCAAACCCCAGCCTTCCCGGCCGGTAGACCGGGCTCACCGCGGTCCGGCGCCCAGTAGACCGGCCAGCGGTTGCGCTACCGTTCTTGTAAGACCGGCCAGAGCCTCCCCCTCCTCGAAGGTTAGTAGACCGGGCAGCGGCTCCAGCCCCCCACCGCCTAGTGGACTGGCGCCTCGCGACCTCATGGAGGGTAGACCGGGAAGCCGTTTCTCCTCAGGTAGACCTGGAAGTCCCAGACCCTGGCAGGCAGGCAGGCAGGCAGGCAGGCAGGCAGGCAGGCAGGCAGGCAGGCTGGCTGGCTGGGAGGGTGGCCGTCTGCTTCCTGCCTTCCAGGTAGACCGGGAAAGTGCCTGTTCCTTTGTTTAGGAGCGCTGGTCAGGCGGCAGGAAGGAGGAAGGCAGGCAGGCAGGCAGGCAGGCAGGCAGGCAGGCAGGCAGGCAGGCAGGCAGGGAGGGAGGGCGTGGTGTGCGTGGACGCGAGGAGCCCACCGCGCCTGACACCGAGTAGACCGGCCAGCAGTGCCGCGCCGTACGCCAGGTAGACCGGCGGAACCGCGCTTTCCAGTGGGTAGACCGGGAAGTCCCCACGATCTGAGGAAGACCGGCAAGACCCAGCCTTCCCGACCGGTAGACCGGAGGGGAGCCAAGGGCCGGGAGACCGGGCAACGCCGCCAGCCCCTCCGGCCGGTAGATCGGGCTTCCCGAGGGCCGGCGCCCAGTAGACCGGACAGCGGTTCCTCGCCGTGCGCCAGGTAGTCCGGCGAAGCGAAGCCGCCCTTTCTGGTGGGTTGACCGGGAAGCCCCAGCCTTATCGGCCGGTAGACCGGAGGGGAGCCGAGGGCCGGGAGACCGGGTAACGTCGCCTGCCCCTCCGGCGGGTCGAACGGGAAGCCTCCCTTCCTCGGAGGTAGACCGGCAGGACCCACTCCGTTGGCAGGCCCACCCGCCGCCAGGAGGACCGGGGCCCTCGCGAGTAGACCGGGGAGGGCTTCAGGTAGACCGGGCAAGAGCCTGTTCCTTGGTTTAGGAGCGCTGGTCAGGCGGCAGGCAGGCAGGGAGGGCGTGGTGTGCGTGGACGCGGGGAGGCCACCGGGTCTGACTCCGAGTAGACCGGCCAGCGGTGCCGCGCCGTACGCCAGGAAGCCTGGCAGAGGCGCCCTTTCCGGCAGGAAGACCGGGAGGCCCCACGATCTCGGAAGAAGACCGGCAAGACCCAGCCTTCCCGGCCGGTAGACCGGAGGGGAGCCGAGGGCCGGGAGACCGGGCAACGTCGCCTGCCCCTCCGGCGGGTCGACCGGGAAGCCTCCCTTCCTCGGAGGTAGACCGGCAGGACCCAGCCTCCACGGCCAGCAGAACCCAGGGCCGGGAGACCGGGCACCGCTGCCAGCCCCGGGCCAGACCGCGGTGACTGTGGACACGAGAAGCAGACCTGGCCGCTGCCGGGAGGACCGGGGCCTTCGCGAGTAGACCGGGCGGTCGTCTGGCCTCCGGCGGGTAGACCGGGGAGGACCGGGAAGAAGCCCCAGCCGCCTCGCCCGGGCGGAGAACGGGGGGGGGGGACCGGCAGCAGACAGACCGGCCTCCCAGCGGTAGACCGGGAAAGCCTTCCATCCTCGGAAGGGGACCGCCACGTCCCAGCTTCCCTGGCCAGCAGTGGACCGGAGGAGAGCCGCCAGCGGCCGCAGGAAGAACGGGCCACGCTGCCGGCCCCTCCGGCGGGGAGCTAGACCCGGCCGCCCCCCCGGAAAACGGCCAGCGCTTCCCCTCCTTACGCCGGGAGGACCGGCCCACCCGCCCCCGCTTGCCGGCCGGTAGACCGGGGCCACCGGCAAACTTGCCCTGGACCGGCCGGGCAGGGGCCGGACCCACACAGACGCCCGGAAGCCTGCCCTTCTCCGGCCTTCGCACTCTCCGCCAACCGCTCTCGCCTCGCCTCCGTCCGCCTCCCGTTCTCGGAGGTAGACCGGCAAGCCCCATTCCCCCCCCCCCGGCCCGGCTAGTAGACCGGTTAGCAGCGGTACCAGTCCGGCCGTCAGATGGCCCGGCGCTTCCCAGCCCCAAGCAGGGTAGAGCTGGAAGCCGTCTGTCCTTGAGGTAGAGCTGGAAGCCCCAGCCCGGCAGGCAGGCAGGCAGGCAGGCAGGCAGGCAGGCAGGCAGGCAGGCGTGAGCGTGGACGCGAGGAGCCCACCGGGCCTCCGTCGGGCCGACCGGGAATTCTCCCTTCCTCGGAGGTAGACCGGCAAGACCCAGCCGGCCGACTGCAGGGGAGCCCAGGGCCGGGAGAACGGGGTGTCCGTGGACGCGAGAAGCAGGCTGGGCCTTCGCCGGGTAGACCCGCGAGTAGACCGGGCGGTCGGCAGGCCTCCGGCGGGTAGACCGGGGAGGACCGCGAAGCCCCAGCCGCAGGAAGAACGGGCCACGCTGCCGGCCCCTCCGGCGTGGAGCTAGACCCGGCCGCCCCCCCCGGAAAACGGCCAGCGCTTCCACGTCGCCTGCCCCTCCGGCGGGTCGACCGGGAAGCCTCCCTTCCTCGGAGGTAGACCGGCAGGACCCAGCCTCCAAGGCCAGCAGAGCCCAGGGCCGGGAGAACGGGGTGTCCGTAGACGCGAGAAGCAGGCTGGGCCTTTGCCGGGTAGACCGGGAGGCCCCCCGTTCTCGGAAGGGGGCCGGCGAGGCCCTCGCGAGTAGACCGGGCGGTCGGCAGGCCTCCGGCGGGTAGACCGGGGAGGACCGCGAAGCCCCAGCCGCAGGAAGAACGGGCCACGCTGCCGGCCCCTCCGGCGTGGAGCTAGACCCGGCCGCCCCCCCCCGGAAAACGGCCAGCGCTTCCACGTCGCCTGCCCCTCCGGCGGGTCGACCGGGAAGCCTCCCTTCCTCGGAGGTAGACCGGCAGGACCCAGCCTCCAAGGCTAGCAGAGCCCAGGGCCGGGAGAACGGGGTGTCCGTAGACGCGAGAAGCAGGCTGGGCCTTCGCCGGGTAGACCGGGAGGCCCCCCGTTCTCGGAAGGGGGCCGGCGAGGCCCTCGCGAGTAGACCGGGCGGTCGGCAGGCCTCCGGCGGGTAGACCGGGGAGGACCGCGAAGCCCCAGCCGAAGGAAGAACGGGCCACGCTGCCGGCCCCTCCGGCGTGGAGCTAGACCCGGCCGCCCCCCCCCCGGAAAACGGCCAGCGCTTCCACGTCGCCTGCCCCTCCGGCGGCTCGACCGGGAAGCCTCCCTTCCTCGGAGGTAGACCGGCAGGACCCAGCCTCCAAGGCCAGCAGAGCCCAGGGCCGGGAGAACGGGGTGTCCGTAGACGCGAGAAGCAGGCTGGGCCTTCGCCGGGTAGACCGGGAGGCCCCCCCGTTCTCGGAAGGGGGCCGGCGAGGCCCTCGCGAGTAGACCGGGCGGTCGGCAGGCCTCCGGCGGGTAGACCGGGGAGGACCGCGAAGCCCCAGCCGCAGGAAGAACGGGCCACGCTGCCGGCC
>NW_028148786.1:27500-32500 GCF_965112155.1 Podarcis liolepis | reverse complement strand
GAGACGAGAGACGAGAGACGAGAGACGAGAGACGAGAGACGAGAGACAGAGAGATTTTGTTTCTGCCTGCCTGTGCCCGCCTCTGTCTCGTCTCGTCTCGTCTCGTCTCGTCTCGTCTCGTCTCTCTCTCTCTCTCTCTCTCTCTCTCTCTCTCTCATTCCCTCCCTCCCTCCCCCCCCCGCAATCAAGTGTGTGTGAGAGCGCACGAGTGCTTTTGCGCTTGTCTTTCTGTATCCCTGTGTCTCGGCATGCTCCCCCTCCCGCAAAGGAACGCACGCACGCCGAGACTTTTCTCCCTTGCCGTCCCTGCAAGGACGAACGCACGCACGCACGCACGCCCTCCCTCACCCGTCCCCTCCATCGCCTACCTGCTGCACTGCCGCCAAGCGGCGGTCTACAAAGTCACCGACTTCTACGGCAGCTGTCGCCACGAACCCCACCCACCCTTGGCGATGTCGTCAGGTTACAGCGACCACGTAGACCTGGAGGCTCGATAGGGGGAGCGGGCCGGTAGACCGGGAAGTCCTACGCCCTCCCTAGTAGACCGGCAAGCCGCAGCCTCTCCAGCGGGTAGACCGGGGGCCCGGCGAGTAGATTGGGCCGACCGGGAAGCCCCCACGGTCTCGCAGGTAGACCGGCAAACTCCAGCCTTCGGGGCCGGTAGACCGGAGGGGAGCCGACGGCCGGGAGACCGGGCAACGCCGCCAGCCCCTCGTGCCGGTAGACCGGGCTGACCGAGGTCCGACGCCCAGTAGACCGGACAGCGGTTCCGCGCCGTGCTCCAGGTAGACCGGCAGAACCGCGCTTTCCGGTGGGTAGACCGGGAAGTCCCCACGATCTCTGGAGGAAGACCGGCAAGACCCAGCTTTCCCGGGCGGTAGACCGGAGGGGAGCCGACGACCGGGAGACCGGGCAACGCCGCCAGCCCCTCCGGCCGGTAGACCGGGCTTACCGAGGTCCGACTCCCAGTAGACCGGCCAGCGGTTCCGCGCCGTGCGCCAGGTAGACCGGGAAGCCCCTCGATCTCTGGAGGAAGACCGGCAAGGCCCAGCTTTCCCGGGCGGTAGACCGGAGGGGAGCAGAGGGCCGGGAGACAGGGCCTCGGGAAGACGTTTCTCCTCCGAGGTAGACCTGGAAGCCCCAGGCACTGCGGCGAGCAGGCAGGCAGGCAGGCAGGCGGGCGGGCGGGCGGGCAGGCAGGCAGGCAGGCAGGCAGGCAGGCAGGCAGGCAGGGCCGCTCCTTCCACTTGGTAGACCGGGAAGCCGCACGTTCTCGGAGGAAGACCGGCAAGAACCAGCCTTCCTGGCTGGTAGACCGGATGGGAGCCGAGGGCCTGGAGGCCAGGCAACGCCGCTGTCTCCTCCGGCGGGTAGACAGGGCTTCCCGAGGTCCGGGGCCCAGTTGACTGTCCAGCGGTTCCGCGCCGTGCGCCAGGTGGCCAGGCAGAGCCTCTCTTTCCGGGCGGTAGACCGGGAAGCCCCGACGATCTCGGAGGAAGACCGGCAAACCCCAGCCTTCCCGGCCGGTAGACCGGGCTCACCGCGGTCCGGCGCCCAGTAGACCGGCCAGCGGTTGCGCTACCGTTCTTGTAAGACCGGCCAGAGCCTCCCCCTCCTCGAAGGTTAGTAGACCGGGCAGCGGCTCCAGCCCCCCACCGCCTAGTGGACTGGCGCCTCGCGACCTCATGGAGGGTAGACCGGGAAGCCGTTTCTCCTCTTAGGTAGACCTGGAAGTCCCAGACCCTGCGGCAGGCAGGCAGGCAGGCAGGCAGGCAGGCAGGCAGGCAGGCTGGGAGGGTGGCCGTCCGCTTCCTGCCTTCCAGGTAGACCGGGCAAGTGCCTGTTCCTTTGTTTAGGAGCGCTGGTCAGGCGGCAGGAAGGAGGAAGGAAGGCAGGCAGGCAGGCAGGCAGGCAGGCAGGCAGGCAGGCAGGCAGGGAGGAAGGGCGTGGTGTGCGTGGACGCGAGGAGCCCACCGCGCCTGACACCGAGTAGACCGGCCAGCAGTGCCGCGCCGCACGCCAGGTAGACCGGCGGAACCGCGCTTTCCGGTGGGTAGACCGGAAAGTCCCCACGATCTGAGGAAGACCGGCAAGACCCAGCCTTCCCGACCGGTAGACCGGGCTTCCCGAGGGCCGGCGCCCAGTAGACCGGACAGCGGTTCCTCGCCGTGCGCCAGGTAGTCCGGCGAAGCGAAGCCGCCCTTTCTGGTGGGTTGACCGGGAAGCCCCAGCCTTATCGGCCGGTAGACCGGAGGGGAGCCGAGGGCCGGGAGACCGGGTAACGTCGCCTGCCCCTCCGGCGGGTCGACCGGGAAGCCTCCCTTCCTCGGAGGTAGACCGGCAGGACCCACTCCGTTCGCAGGCCCACCCGCCGCCAGGAGGACCGGGGCCATCGCGAGTAGACCGGCCGGTCGGCGAGCCTCCAGCGGGTAGACCGGGGAGGGCTTCAGGTAGACCGGGCAAGAGCCTGTTCCTTGGTTTAGGAGCGCTGGTCAGGCGGCAGGCAGGCAGGGAGGGTGTGGTGTGCGTGGACGCGGGGAGGCCACCGGGTCTGACTCCGAGTAGACCGGCCAGCGGTGCCGCGCCGTACGCCAGGAAGCCTGGCAGAGGCGCCCTTTCCGGCAGGAAGACCGGGAGGCCCCACGATCTCGGAAGAAGACCGGCAAGACCCAGCCTTCCCGGCCGGTAGACCGGAGGGGAGCCGAGGGCCGGGAGACCGGGCAACGTCGCCTGCCCCTCCGGCGGGTCGACCGGGAAGCCTCCCTTCCTCGGAGGTAGACCGGCAGGACCCAGCCTCCACGGCCAGCAGAGCCCAGGGCCGGGAGACCGGGAACCGCTGTGCCAGCCCCGGGCCAGACCGCGGAGACTGTGGACACGAGAAGCAGACCTGGCCGCTGCCGGGAGGACCGGGGCCTTCGCGAGTAGACCGGGCGGTCGTCTGGCCTCCGGCGGGTAGACCGGGGAGGACCGGGAAGAAGCCCCAGCCGCCTCGCCCGGGCGGAGAACGGGGGGACCGGCAGCAGACAGACCGGCCTCCCAGCGGTAGACCGGGAAAGCCTTCCATCCTCTGAAGGGGACCGCCACGTCCCAGCTTCCCTGGCCAGCAGTGGACCGGAGGAGAGCCGCCAGCGGCCGCAGGAAGAACGGGCCACGCTGCCGGCCCCTCCGGCGGGGAGCTAGACCCGGCCGCCCCCCCCCGGAAAACGGCCAGAGCTTCCCCTCCTTACGCCGGGAGGACCGGCCCACCCGCCCCCGCTTGCCGGCCGGTAGACCGGGGCCACCGGCAAACTTGCCCTGGACCGGGCAGGGGCAGGCAGGCAGGCAGGCAGGCGTGAGCGTGGACGCGAGGAGCCCACCGGGCCTCCGTCGGGCCGACCGGGAATTCTCCCTTCCTCGGAGGTAGACCGGCAAGACCCAGCCGGCCGACTGCAGGGGAGCCCAGGGCCGGGAGAACGGGGTGTCCGTGGACGCGAGAAGCAGGCTGGGCCTTCGCCGGGTAGACCGGGAGGCCCCCCGTTCTCGGAAGGGGGCCGGCGAGGGCCTCGCGAGTAGACCGGGCGGTCGGCAGGCCTCCGGCGGGTAGACCGGGGAGGACCGCGAAGCCCCAGCCGCAGGAAGAACGGGCCACGCTGCCGGCCCCTCCGGCGTGGAGCTAGACCCGGCCGCCCCCCCCCGGAAAACGGCCAGCGCTTCCACGTCGCCTGCCCCTCCGGCGGGTCGACCGGGAAGCCTCCCTTCCTCGGAGGTAGACCGGCAGGACCCAGCCTCCAAGGCCAGCAGAGCCCAGGGCCGGGAGAACGGGGTGTCCGTAGACGCGAGAAGCAGGCTGGGCCTTCGCCGGGTAGACCGGGAGGCCCCCCGTTCTCGGAAGGGGGCCGGCGAGGCCCTCGCGAGTAGACCGGGCGGTCGGCAGGCCTCCGGCGGGTAGACCGGGGAGGACCGCGAAGCCCCAGCCGCAGGAAGAACGGGACACGCTGCCGGCCCCTCCGGCGTGGAGCTAGACCCGGCCGCCCCCCCCCCGGAAAACGGCCAGCGCTTCCACGTCGCCTGCCCCTCCGGCGGGTCGACCGGGAAGCCTCCCTTCCTCGGAGGTAGACCGGCAGGACCCAGCCTCCAAGGCCAGCAGAGCCCAGGGCCGGGAGAACGGGGTGTCCGTAGACGCGAGAAGCAGGCTGGGCCTTCGCCGGGTAGACCGGGAGGCCCCCCGTTCTCGGAAGGGGGCCGGCGAGGCCCTCGCGAGTAGACCGGGCGGTCGGCAGGCCTCCGGCGGGTAGACCGGGGAGGACCGCGAAGCCCCAGCCGAAGGAAGAACGGGCCACGCTGCCGGCCCCTCCGGCGTGGAGCTAGACCCGGCCGCCCCCCCCCCCCGGAAAACGGCCAGCGCTTCCACGTCGCCTGCCCCTCCGGCGGGTCGACCGGGAAGCCTCCCTTCCTCGGAGGTAGACCGGCAGGACCCAGCCTCCAAGGCCAGCAGAGCCCAGGGCCGGGAGAACGGGGTGTCCGTAGACGCGAGAAGCAGGCTGGGCCTTCGCCGGGTAGACCGGGAGGCCCCCCGTTCTCGGAAGGGGGCCGGCGAGGCCCTCGCGAGTAGACCGGGCGGTCGGCAGGCCTCCGGCGGGTAGACCGGGGAGGACCGCGAAGCCCCAGCCGCAGGAAGAACGGGCCACGCTGCCGGCCCCTCCGGCGTGGAGCTAGACCCGGCCGCCCCCCCCCCCGGGAAACGGCCAGCGCTTCCGCTCCTTCCGCCGGGAAGACCGGCCGAGCCACCCCCGCTTGCCGGCCGGTAGACCGGGGCCACCGGCAACCGCGCCCCCTGGACCGGGCAGGGGCCGGACCCACGCAGACGCCCGGAAGCCTGCCTTTCGCCGGCCTTCGCCCGCCCGCCCGTCGCTGAGAAGCAGAGGCCGGGCGGCGGGATCGGTCTACCGCCGCTCCGCCGCATGGGTAGACCGGCACGACCGGAGAGCCACGGAGCCTCTTGCCGGAGCGAGGCTGCCGCG
>NW_028148786.1:0-15000 GCF_965112155.1 Podarcis liolepis | reverse complement strand
CCCCCTCCCGCAAAGGAACGCACGCACGCCGAGACTTTTCTCCCTTGCCGTCCCTGCAAGGACGAACGCACGCACGCACGCCCTCCCTCACCCGTCCCCTCCATCGCCTACCTGCTGCACTGCCGCCAAGCGGCGGTCTACAAAGTCACCGACTTCTACGGCAGCTGTCGCCACGAACCCCACCCACCCTTGGCGATGTCGTCAGGTGACAGCGACCACGTAGACCTGGAGGCTCGATAGGGGGAGCGGGCCGGTAGACCGGGAAGTCCTACGCCCTCCCTAGTAGACCGGCAAGCCGCAGCCTCTCCAGCGGGTAGACCGGGGGCCCGGCGAGTAGATTGGGCCGACCGGGAAGCCCCCACGGTCTCGCAGGTAGACCGGCAAACTCCAGCCTTCGGGGCCGGTAGACCGGAGGGGAGCCGACGGCCGGGAGACCGGGCAACGCCGCCAGCCCCTCGTGCCGGTAGACCGGGCTGACCGAGGTCCGACGCCCAGTAGACCGTCCAGGGGTTCCGCGCCGTGCGCCAGGTAGACCGGGAAGCCCCTCGATCTCTGGAGGAAGACCGGCAAGACCCAGCTTTCCCGGCCGGTAGACCGGAGGGGACCCGGAGGCCGGGAGACCGGGCAGCTCCAGACCCTCCGGCCGGTAGGCCGGGCCCACCGAGGTCTGGCGCCCAGTAGACCGGACAGCGGTTCCGCGCCGTGCTCCAGGTAGACCGGCAGAACCGCGCTTTCCGGTGGGTAGACCGGGAAGTCCCCACGATCTCTGGAGGAAGACCGGCAAGACCCAGCTTTCCCGGGCGGTAGACCGGAGGGGAGCCGACGACCGGGAGACCGGGCAACGCCGCCAGCCCCTCCGGCCGGTAGACCGGGCCCACCGAGGTCCGACTCCAGTAGACCGGCCAGCGGTTCCGCGCCGTGCGCCAGGTAGACCGGGAAGCCCCTCGATCTCTGGAGGAAGACCGGCAAGGCCCAGCTTTCCCGGCCGGTAGACCGGAGGGGAGCCGACGACCGGGAGACAGGGCCTCGGGAAGACGTTTCTCCTCCGAGGTAGACCTGGAAGCCCCAGGCACTGCGGCGAGCAGGCAGGCAGGCAGGCAGGGCCGCTCCTTCCACTTGGTAGACCGGGAAGCCGCACGTTCTCGGAGGAAGACCGGCAAGAACCAGCCTTCCTGGCTGGTAGACCGGATGGGAGCCGAGGGCCTGGAGGCCAGGCAACGCCGCTGTCTCCTCCGGCGGGTAGACAGGGCTTCCCGAGGTCCGGGGCCCAGTTGACTGTCCAGCGGTTCCGCGCCGTGCGCCAGGTGGCCAGGCAGAGCCTCTCTTTCCGGGGGGTAGACCGGGAAGCCCCGACGATCTCTGAGGAAGACCGGCAAACCCCAGCCTTCCCGGCCGGTAGACCGGGCTCACCGCGGTCCGGCGCCCAGTAGACCGGCCAGCGGTTGCGCTACCGTTCTTGTAAGACCGGCCAGAGCCTCCCCCTCCTCGAAGGTTAGTAGACCGGGCAGCGGCTCCAGCCCCCCACCGCCTAGTGGACTGGCGCCTCGCGACCTCATGGAGGGTAGACCGGGAAGCCGTTTCTCCTCAGGTAGACCTGGAAGTCCCAGACCCTGCGGCAGGCAGGCAGGCAGGCAGGCAGGCAGGCAGGCAGGCAGGCAGGCTGGCTGGCTGGGAGGGTGGCCGTCTGCTTCCTGCCTTCCAGGTAGACCGGGAAAGTGCCTGTTCCTTTGTTTAGGAGCGCTGGTCAGGCGGCAGGAAGGAGGAAGGCAGGCAGGCAGGCAGGCAGGCAGGCAGGCAGGCAGGCAGGCAGGCAGGCAGGGAGGGAGGGCGTGGTGTGCGTGGACGCGAGGAGCCCACCGCGCCTGACACCGAGTAGACCGGCCAGCAGTGCCGCGCCGTACGCCAGGTAGACCGGCGGAACCGCGCTTTCCAGTGGGTAGACCGGGAAGTCCCCACGATCTGAGGAAGACCGGCAAGACCCAGCCTTCCCGACCGGTAGACCGGAGGGGAGCCAAGGGCCGGGAGACCGGGCAACGCCGCCAGCCCCTCCGGCCGGTAGATCGGGCTTCCCGAGGGCCGGCGCCCAGTAGACCGGACAGCGGTTCCTCGCCGTGCGCCAGGTAGTCCGGCGAAGCGAAGCCGCCCTTTCTGGTGGGTTGACCGGGAAGCCCCAGCCTTATCGGCCGGTAGACCGGAGGGGAGCCGAGGGCCGGGAGACCGGGTAACGTCGCCTGCCCCTCCGGCGGGTCGAACGGGAAGCCTCCCTTCCTCGGAGGTAGACCGGCAGGACCCACTCCGTTGGCAGGCCCACCCGCCGCCAGGAGGACCGGGGCCCTCGCGAGTAGACCGGGGAGGGCTTCAGGTAGACCGGGCAAGAGCCTGTTCCTTGGTTTAGGAGCGCTGGTCAGGCGGCAGGCAGGCAGGGAGGGCGTGGTGTGCGTGGACGCGGGGAGGCCACCGGGTCTGACTCCGAGTAGACCGGCCAGCGGTGCCGCGCCGTACGCCAGGAAGCCTGGCAGAGGCGCCCTTTCCGGCAGGAAGACCGGGAGGCCCCACGATCTCGGAAGAAGACCGGCAAGACCCAGCCTTCCCGGCCGGTAGACCGGAGGGGAGCCGAGGGCCGGGAGACCGGGCAACGTCGCCTGCCCCTCCGGCGGGTCGACCGGGAAGCCTCCCTTCCTCGGAGGTAGACCGGCAGGACCCAGCCTCCACGGCCAGCAGAACCCAGGGCCGGGAGACCGGGCACCGCTGCCAGCCCCGGGCCAGACCGCGGTGACTGTGGACACGAGAAGCAGACCTGGCCGCTGCCGGGAGGACCGGGGCCTTCGCGAGTAGACCGGGCGGTCGTCTGGCCTCCGGCGGGTAGACCGGGGAGGACCGGGAAGAAGCCCCAGCCGCCTCGCCCGGGCGGAGAACGGGGGGGGGGGACCGGCAGCAGACAGACCGGCCTCCCAGCGGTAGACCGGGAAAGCCTTCCATCCTCGGAAGGGGACCGCCACGTCCCAGCTTCCCTGGCCAGCAGTGGACCGGAGGAGAGCCGCCAGCGGCCGCAGGAAGAACGGGCCACGCTGCCGGCCCCTCCGGCGGGGAGCTAGACCCGGCCGCCCCCCCGGAAAACGGCCAGCGCTTCCCCTCCTTACGCCGGGAGGACCGGCCCACCCGCCCCCGCTTGCCGGCCGGTAGACCGGGGCCACCGGCAAACTTGCCCTGGACCGGGCAGGGGCCGGACCCACACAGACGCCCGGAAGCCTGCCCTTCTCCGGCCTTCGCACTCTCCGCCAACCGCTCTCGCCTCGCCTCCGTCCGCCTCCCGTTCTCGGAGGTAGACCGGCAAGCCCCATTCCCCCCCCCCCGGCCCGGCTAGTAGACCGGTTAGCAGCGGTACCAGTCCGGCCGTCAGATGGCCCGGCGCTTCCCAGCCCCAAGCAGGGTAGAGCTGGAAGCCGTCTGTCCTTGAGGTAGAGCTGGAAGCCCCAGCCCGGCAGGCAGGCAGGCAGGCAGGCAGGCAGGCAGGCAGGCAGGCAGGCGTGAGCGTGGACGCGAGGAGCCCACCGGGCCTCCGTCGGGCCGACCGGGAATTCTCCCTTCCTCGGAGGTAGACCGGCAAGACCCAGCCGGCCGACTGCAGGGGAGCCCAGGGCCGGGAGAACGGGGTGTCCGTGGACGCGAGAAGCAGGCTGGGCCTTCGCCGGGTAGACCCGCGAGTAGACCGGGCGGTCGGCAGGCCTCCGGCGGGTAGACCGGGGAGGACCGCGAAGCCCCAGCCGCAGGAAGAACGGGCCACGCTGCCGGCCCCTCCGGCGTGGAGCTAGACCCGGCCGCCCCCCCCGGAAAACGGCCAGCGCTTCCACGTCGCCTGCCCCTCCGGCGGGTCGACCGGGAAGCCTCCCTTCCTCGGAGGTAGACCGGCAGGACCCAGCCTCCAAGGCCAGCAGAGCCCAGGGCCGGGAGAACGGGGTGTCCGTAGACGCGAGAAGCAGGCTGGGCCTTTGCCGGGTAGACCGGGAGGCCCCCCGTTCTCGGAAGGGGGCCGGCGAGGCCCTCGCGAGTAGACCGGGCGGTCGGCAGGCCTCCGGCGGGTAGACCGGGGAGGACCGCGAAGCCCCAGCCGCAGGAAGAACGGGCCACGCTGCCGGCCCCTCCGGCGTGGAGCTAGACCCGGCCGCCCCCCCCCGGAAAACGGCCAGCGCTTCCACGTCGCCTGCCCCTCCGGCGGGTCGACCGGGAAGCCTCCCTTCCTCGGAGGTAGACCGGCAGGACCCAGCCTCCAAGGCTAGCAGAGCCCAGGGCCGGGAGAACGGGGTGTCCGTAGACGCGAGAAGCAGGCTGGGCCTTCGCCGGGTAGACCGGGAGGCCCCCCGTTCTCGGAAGGGGGCCGGCGAGGCCCTCGCGAGTAGACCGGGCGGTCGGCAGGCCTCCGGCGGGTAGACCGGGGAGGACCGCGAAGCCCCAGCCGAAGGAAGAACGGGCCACGCTGCCGGCCCCTCCGGCGTGGAGCTAGACCCGGCCGCCCCCCCCCCGGAAAACGGCCAGCGCTTCCACGTCGCCTGCCCCTCCGGCGGCTCGACCGGGAAGCCTCCCTTCCTCGGAGGTAGACCGGCAGGACCCAGCCTCCAAGGCCAGCAGAGCCCAGGGCCGGGAGAACGGGGTGTCCGTAGACGCGAGAAGCAGGCTGGGCCTTCGCCGGGTAGACCGGGAGGCCCCCCCGTTCTCGGAAGGGGGCCGGCGAGGCCCTCGCGAGTAGACCGGGCGGTCGGCAGGCCTCCGGCGGGTAGACCGGGGAGGACCGCGAAGCCCCAGCCGCAGGAAGAACGGGCCACGCTGCCGGCCCCTCCGGCGTGGAGCTAGACCCGGCCGCCCCCCCCCCCGGAAAACGGCCAGCGCTTCCACGTCGCCTGCCCCTCCCTCCGGCGGGTCGACCGGGAAGCCTCCCTTCCTCGGAGGTAGACCGGCAGGACCCAGCCTCCAAGGCCAGCAGAGCCCAGGGCCGGGAGAACGGGGTGTCCGTAGACGCGAGAAGCAGGCTGGGCCTTCGCCGGGTAGACCGGGAGGCCCCCCGTTCTCGGAAGGGGGCCGGCGAGGCCCTCGCGAGTAGACCGGGCGGTCGGCAGGCCTCCGGCGGGTAGACCGGGGAGGACCGCGAAGCCCCAGCCGCAGGAAGAACGGGCCCCTCCGGCGTGGAGCTAGACCCGGCCGCCCCCCCCCCGGAAAACGGCCAGCGCTTCCGCTCCTTCCGCCGGGAAGACCGGCCGAGCCACCCCCGCTTGCCGGCCGGTAGACCGGGGCCACCGGCAACCGCGCCCCCTGGACCGGGCAGGGGCCGGACCCACGCAGACGCCCGGAAGCCTGCCTTTCGCCGGCCTTCGCCCGCCCGCCCGTCGCTGAGAAGCAGACTGCCTGCCTGCCTGCCTGCCTGCCTGCTTCCAGGTAGACCGGGTAAGAACCTGGACCTTTGTATAGAAGCGCCGGGGAGCCGGCAGGCAGGCAGCAGGCAGCATGGCCGCTGCTCTTACTAACAGACCTCCCCCCAGGTAGACCGGGTAAGAACCTGGACCTTTGTATAGAAGCGCCAGGCGGCCGCAGGCAGGCAGGCAGGCAGGCAGGCAGGCAGGCAGGCAGGCAGGCAGCATGGCCGTCCCCTGCCTGCCTGCCTGCCTGCCTGCCTGCCTGCCTGCCTCCTCCCAGGTAGACCGGATAAGAACCTGTACCTTTGTATAGAAGCGCCAGGCGGCCGCAGGCAGGCAGGCAGGCAGGCAGGCAGGCAGGCAGGCAGGCAGGCAGGCAGGCAGGCAGGCAGCATGGCCGTCCCCTGCCTGCCTGCCTGCCTGCCTGCCTGCCTGCCTGCCTGCCTCCTCCCAGGTAGACCGGATAAGAACCTGTACCTTTGTATAGAAGCGCCAGGCGGCCGCAGGCAGGCAGGCAGGCAGGCAGGCAGGCAGGCAGGCAGCAGGCCAGGGTGCGTGGACTTCCCATGCCTGCCTGCCTGCCTGCCTGCCTGCCTGCCTGCCTGCCTGCCTGCCTGCCTGCTTCCAGGTAGACCGGGTAAGAACCTGTACCTTTGTATAGAAGCGCCAGGCGGCCGCAGGCAGGCAGGCAGGCAGGCAGGCAGGCAGGCAGGCAGGCAGGCAGGCAGGCAGGCAGCATGGCCGTCCCCTGCCTGCCTGCCTGCCTGCCTGCCTGCCTGCCTGCCTGCCTCCTCCCAGGTAGACCGGATAAGAACCTGTACCTTTGTATAGAAGCGCCAGGCGGCCGCAGGCAGGCAGGCAGGCAGGCAGGCAGGCAGCAGGCCAGGGTGCGTGGACTTCCCATGCCTGCCTGCCTGCCTGCCTGCCTGCCTGCCTGCCTGCCTGCTTCCAGGTAGACCGGGTAAGAACCTGGACCTTCGTATAGAAACGCCAGGCGGCCGCAGGCAGGCAGGCAGGCAGGCAGGCAGGCAGGCAGGCAGGCAGGCAGGCAGGCAGGCAGCATGGCCGTCCCCTGCCTGCCTGCCTGCCTCCTCCCAGGTAGACCGGATAAGAACCTGTACCTTTGTATAGAAGCGCCAGGCGGCCGCAGGCAAGCAGGCAGGCAGGCAGGCAGGCAGGCAGGCAGGCAGCAGGCCAGGGTGCGTGGACGTCCCATGCCTGCCTGCCTGCCTGCCTGCTTCCAGGTAGACCGGGTAAGAACCTGGACCTTCGTATAGAAGCGCCAGGCGGCCGCAGGCAAGCAGGCAGACGGGTAGGGAGCATGGCCGTCCCCTGCCTGCCTGCCTGCCTGCCTGCCTGCCTGCCTGCCTCCCCCCCCCCAGGTAGACCGGATAATAACCTGTACCTTCGTATAGAAGCGCCAGGCGGCCGCAGGCAGGCAGGCAGGCAGGCAGGCAGGCAGGGAGCGTAGACGTCCCCTGCCTTCCTGCCTTCTTCCAGGTAGACCGTGTAAGAACCTGGACCTTTTATTTTAGGAGCGCCCTCGTGTGGCCAGCATGGTAAGGGCAGGGCCTTCTTCTTCTTCTTCTTCTTCTTCTTCTTCTTCTTCTTCTTCTTCTTCTTCTTCTCCTCCTCCTCCTCCTCCTCCTCCTGCTCCTGCTCCTCCTTCGTCGTATCCCTATTGTTGTCAAGATCGTGCGTGCGTGCGTCCGTGCATTCGTGCGGTTGAAATGGGGGATCCGTGAGTGTTTGTGTGTGTGCTGGCATGCCTGCCCGCCCGCCTCCCTCTCCGTGATCTATTTTGGGTCTGTCTCTCCCTCCCGCACCCGCAAGCACATCGCCATGACAAACCACGACATCGCCAAGGGCGGCGTTCGTGGCGACAGCTGCCGTAGACCTCGGTGACTTTGTAGACCGCCGCTTGGCAGCAGAGCAGCAGGTAGGCGATGGAGGAGACGGTTGGGGTGGGGCGGGGCGGGCCTTCGTGCGTACGTGCGTACGTCCTTGCAGGGACGGCAAGGGATCACCCTTGGCGATGTCGTGGGCGGGGGTGGTTTCTTTGGTGTGCGTGTGTGCGCCTTGGAGTGATATTTTGTGTCCATCTCTCTGTCCCTTTCTGTCTCCCCTGCACACAAGCGTGTGCGCGGTCTTCTTGGCTCCTGTGTCTCTGTCTGTCTCCCCCCACACAAGCACATGCTGTGTTTGAGTGTATGCTTAGTGTGAGAGAGAAATTTTCTGCCCTTCTCTCTGTGTGTGTGTGTGAGAGAGAGAGAGAGAGAGAGAGAGAGATTTGTGTGTGTGTGTGTGTGTGTGTGTGTGTGTGTGTGAGAGAGAGAGAGACGAGAGACGAGAGACGAGAGACGAGAGACAGAGAGATTTTGTTTCTGCCTGCCTGTGCCCGCCTCTGTCTCGTCTCGTCTCGTCTCGTCTCGTCTGTCTGTCTCTCTCTCTCTCTCTCTCTCTCTCTCTCTCTCTCTCTCATTCCCTCCCTCCCTCCCTCCCCCCCCGCAATCAAGTGTGTGTGAGAGCGCACGAGTGCTTTTGCGCTTGTCTTTCTGTATCCCTGTGTCTCGGCATGCTCCCCCTCCCGCAAAGGAACGCACGCACGCCGAGACTTTTCTCCCTTGCCGTCCCTGCAAGGACGAACGCACGCACGCACGCCCTCCCTCACCCGTCCCCTCCATCGCCTACCTGCTGCACTGCCGCCAAGCGGCGGTCTACAAAGTCACCGACTTCTACGGCAGCTGTCGCCACGAACCCCACCCACCCTTGGCGATGTCGTCAGGTGACAGCGACCACGTAGACCTGGAGGCTCGATAGGGGGAGCGGGCCGGTAGACCGGGAAGTCCTACGCCCTCCCTAGTAGACCGGCAAGCCGCAGCCTCTCCAGCGGGTAGACCGGGGGCCCGGCGAGTAGATTGGGCCGACCGGGAAGCCCCCACGGTCTCGCAGGTAGACCGGCAAACTCCAGCCTTCGGGGCCGGTAGACCGGAGGGGAGCCGACGGCCGGGAGACCGGGCAACGCCGCCAGCCCCTCGTGCCGGTAGACCGGGCTGACCGAGGTCCGACGCCCAGTAGACCGTCCAGGGGTTCCGCGCCGTGCGCCAGGTAGACCGGGAAGCCCCTCGATCTCTGGAGGAAGACCGGCAAGACCCAGCTTTCCCGGCCGGTAGACCGGAGGGGACCCGGAGGCCGGGAGACCGGGCAGCTCCAGACCCTCCGGCCGGTAGGCCGGGCCCACCGAGGTCTGGCGCCCAGTAGACCGGACAGCGGTTCCGCGCCGTGCTCCAGGTAGACCGGCAGAACCGCGCTTTCCGGTGGGTAGACCGGGAAGTCCCCACGATCTCTGGAGGAAGACCGGCAAGACCCAGCTTTCCCGGGCGGTAGACCGGAGGGGAGCCGACGACCGGGAGACCGGGCAACGCCGCCAGCCCCTCCGGCCGGTAGACCGGGCCCACCGAGGTCCGACTCCAGTAGACCGGCCAGCGGTTCCGCGCCGTGCGCCAGGTAGACCGGGAAGCCCCTCGATCTCTGGAGGAAGACCGGCAAGGCCCAGCTTTCCCGGCCGGTAGACCGGAGGGGAGCCGACGACCGGGAGACAGGGCCTCGGGAAGACGTTTCTCCTCCGAGGTAGACCTGGAAGCCCCAGGCACTGCGGCGAGCAGGCAGGCAGGCAGGCAGGGCCGCTCCTTCCACTTGGTAGACCGGGAAGCCGCACGTTCTCGGAGGAAGACCGGCAAGAACCAGCCTTCCTGGCTGGTAGACCGGATGGGAGCCGAGGGCCTGGAGGCCAGGCAACGCCGCTGTCTCCTCCGGCGGGTAGACAGGGCTTCCCGAGGTCCGGGGCCCAGTTGACTGTCCAGCGGTTCCGCGCCGTGCGCCAGGTGGCCAGGCAGAGCCTCTCTTTCCGGGGGGTAGACCGGGAAGCCCCGACGATCTCTGAGGAAGACCGGCAAACCCCAGCCTTCCCGGCCGGTAGACCGGGCTCACCGCGGTCCGGCGCCCAGTAGACCGGCCAGCGGTTGCGCTACCGTTCTTGTAAGACCGGCCAGAGCCTCCCCCTCCTCGAAGGTTAGTAGACCGGGCAGCGGCTCCAGCCCCCCACCGCCTAGTGGACTGGCGCCTCGCGACCTCATGGAGGGTAGACCGGGAAGCCGTTTCTCCTCAGGTAGACCTGGAAGTCCCAGACCCTGCGGCAGGCAGGCAGGCAGGCAGGCAGGCAGGCAGGCAGGCAGGCAGGCAGGCTGGCTGGCTGGGAGGGTGGCCGTCTGCTTCCTGCCTTCCAGGTAGACCGGGAAAGTGCCTGTTCCTTTGTTTAGGAGCGCTGGTCAGGCGGCAGGAAGGAGGAAGGCAGGCAGGCAGGCAGGCAGGCAGGCAGGCAGGCAGGCAGGCAGGCAGGCAGGCAGGGAGGGAGGGCGTGGTGTGCGTGGACGCGAGGAGCCCACCGCGCCTGACACCGAGTAGACCGGCCAGCAGTGCCGCGCCGTACGCCAGGTAGACCGGCGGAACCGCGCTTTCCAGTGGGTAGACCGGGAAGTCCCCACGATCTGAGGAAGACCGGCAAGACCCAGCCTTCCCGACCGGTAGACCGGAGGGGAGCCAAGGGCCGGGAGACCGGGCAACGCCGCCAGCCCCTCCGGCCGGTAGATCGGGCTTCCCGAGGGCCGGCGCCCAGTAGACCGGACAGCGGTTCCTCGCCGTGCGCCAGGTAGTCCGGCGAAGCGAAGCCGCCCTTTCTGGTGGGTTGACCGGGAAGCCCCAGCCTTATCGGCCGGTAGACCGGAGGGGAGCCGAGGGCCGGGAGACCGGGTAACGTCGCCTGCCCCTCCGGCGGGTCGAACGGGAAGCCTCCCTTCCTCGGAGGTAGACCGGCAGGACCCACTCCGTTGGCAGGCCCACCCGCCGCCAGGAGGACCGGGGCCCTCGCGAGTAGACCGGGGAGGGCTTCAGGTAGACCGGGCAAGAGCCTGTTCCTTGGTTTAGGAGCGCTGGTCAGGCGGCAGGCAGGCAGGGAGGGCGTGGTGTGCGTGGACGCGGGGAGGCCACCGGGTCTGACTCCGAGTAGACCGGCCAGCGGTGCCGCGCCGTACGCCAGGAAGCCTGGCAGAGGCGCCCTTTCCGGCAGGAAGACCGGGAGGCCCCACGATCTCGGAAGAAGACCGGCAAGACCCAGCCTTCCCGGCCGGTAGACCGGAGGGGAGCCGAGGGCCGGGAGACCGGGCAACGTCGCCTGCCCCTCCGGCGGGTCGACCGGGAAGCCTCCCTTCCTCGGAGGTAGACCGGCAGGACCCAGCCTCCACGGCCAGCAGAACCCAGGGCCGGGAGACCGGGCACCGCTGCCAGCCCCGGGCCAGACCGCGGTGACTGTGGACACGAGAAGCAGACCTGGCCGCTGCCGGGAGGACCGGGGCCTTCGCGAGTAGACCGGGCGGTCGTCTGGCCTCCGGCGGGTAGACCGGGGAGGACCGGGAAGAAGCCCCAGCCGCCTCGCCCGGGCGGAGAACGGGGGGGGGGGACCGGCAGCAGACAGACCGGCCTCCCAGCGGTAGACCGGGAAAGCCTTCCATCCTCGGAAGGGGACCGCCACGTCCCAGCTTCCCTGGCCAGCAGTGGACCGGAGGAGAGCCGCCAGCGGCCGCAGGAAGAACGGGCCACGCTGCCGGCCCCTCCGGCGGGGAGCTAGACCCGGCCGCCCCCCCGGAAAACGGCCAGCGCTTCCCCTCCTTACGCCGGGAGGACCGGCCCACCCGCCCCCGCTTGCCGGCCGGTAGACCGGGGCCACCGGCAAACTTGCCCTGGACCGGGCAGGGGCCGGACCCACACAGACGCCCGGAAGCCTGCCCTTCTCCGGCCTTCGCACTCTCCGCCAACCGCTCTCGCCTCGCCTCCGTCCGCCTCCCGTTCTCGGAGGTAGACCGGCAAGCCCCATTCCCCCCCCCCCGGCCCGGCTAGTAGACCGGTTAGCAGCGGTACCAGTCCGGCCGTCAGATGGCCCGGCGCTTCCCAGCCCCAAGCAGGGTAGAGCTGGAAGCCGTCTGTCCTTGAGGTAGAGCTGGAAGCCCCAGCCGGCAGGCAGGCAGGCAGGCAGGCAGGCAGGCAGGCAGGCAGGCAGGCAGGCGTGAGCGTGGACGCGAGGAGCCCACCGGGCCTCCGTCGGGCCGACCGGGAATTCTCCCTTCCTCGGAGGTAGACCGGCAAGACCCAGCCGGCCGACTGCAGGGGAGCCCAGGGCCGGGAGAACGGGGTGTCCGTGGACGCGAGAAGCAGGCTGGGCCTTCGCCGGGTAGACCCGCGAGTAGACCGGGCGGTCGGCAGGCCTCCGGCGGGTAGACCGGGGAGGACCGCGAAGCCCCAGCCGCAGGAAGAACGGGCCACGCTGCCGGCCCCTCCGGCGTGGAGCTAGACCCGGCCGCCCCCCCCGGAAAACGGCCAGCGCTTCCACGTCGCCTGCCCCTCCGGCGGGTCGACCGGGAAGCCTCCCTTCCTCGGAGGTAGACCGGCAGGACCCAGCCTCCAAGGCCAGCAGAGCCCAGGGCCGGGAGAACGGGGTGTCCGTAGACGCGAGAAGCAGGCTGGGCCTTTGCCGGGTAGACCGGGAGGCCCCCCGTTCTCGGAAGGGGGCCGGCGAGGCCCTCGCGAGTAGACCGGGCGGTCGGCAGGCCTCCGGCGGGTAGACCGGGGAGGACCGCGAAGCCCCAGCCGCAGGAAGAACGGGCCACGCTGCCGGCCCCTCCGGCGTGGAGCTAGACCCGGCCGCCCCCCCCCGGAAAACGGCCAGCGCTTCCACGTCGCCTGCCCCTCCGGCGGGTCGACCGGGAAGCCTCCCTTCCTCGGAGGTAGACCGGCAGGACCCAGCCTCCAAGGCTAGCAGAGCCCAGGGCCGGGAGAACGGGGTGTCCGTAGACGCGAGAAGCAGGCTGGGCCTTCGCCGGGTAGACCGGGAGGCCCCCCGTTCTCGGAAGGGGGCCGGCGAGGCCCTCGCGAGTAGACCGGGCGGTCGGCAGGCCTCCGGCGGGTAGACCGGGGAGGACCGCGAAGCCCCAGCCGAAGGAAGAACGGGCCACGCTGCCGGCCCCTCCGGCGTGGAGCTAGACCCGGCCGCCCCCCCCCCGGAAAACGGCCAGCGCTTCCACGTCGCCTGCCCCTCCGGCGGCTCGACCGGGAAGCCTCCCTTCCTCGGAGGTAGACCGGCAGGACCCAGCCTCCAAGGCCAGCAGAGCCCAGGGCCGGGAGAACGGGGTGTCCGTAGACGCGAGAAGCAGGCTGGGCCTTCGCCGGGTAGACCGGGAGGCCCCCCCGTTCTCGGAAGGGGGCCGGCGAGGCCCTCGCGAGTAGACCGGGCGGTCGGCAGGCCTCCGGCGGGTAGACCGGGGAGGACCGCGAAGCCCCAGCCGCAGGAAGAACGGGCCACGCTGCCGGCCCCTCCGGCGTGGAGCTAGACCCGGCCGCCCCCCCCCCGGAAAACGGCCAGCGCTTCCACGTCGCCTGCCCCTCCCTCCGGCGGGTCGACCGGGAAGCCTCCCTTCCTCGGAGGTAGACCGGCAGGACCCAGCCTCCAAGGCCAGCAGAGCCCAGGGCCGGGAGAACGGGGTGTCCGTAGACGCGAGAAGCAGGCTGGGCCTTCGCCGGGTAGACCGGGAGGCCCCCCGTTCTCGGAAGGGGGCCGGCGAGGCCCTCGCGAGTAGACCGGGCGGTCGGCAGGCCTCCGGCGGGTAGACCGGGGAGGACCGCGAAGCCCCAGCCGCAGGAAGAACGGGCCCCTCCGGCGTGGAGCTAGACCCGGCCGCCCCCCCCCCCGGAAAACGGCCAGCGCTTCCGCTCCTTCCGCCGGGAAGACCGGCCGAGCCACCCCCGCTTGCCGGCCGGTAGACCGGGGCCACCGGCAACCGCGCCCCCTGGACCGGGCAGGGGCCGGACCCACGCAGACGCCCGGAAGCCTGCCTTTCGCCGGCCTTCGCCCGCCCGCCCGTCGCTGAGAAGCAGAGGCCGGGCGGCGGGATCGGTCTACCGCCGCTCCGCCGCATGGGTAGACCGGCACGACCGGGGAGCCACGGAGCCTCTTGCCGGAGCGAGGCTGCCGCGTCTGGCCGCCAGGGGCTTCCGAGACGCCGGCCTGCGGCGGCGGCGGAGCCGGTGCCCGAGACGCCGTCCGCTCCCGGCGGGCAAGGACGGCATGCGCGCGGAGATTTCTGGCGACAGGGTTTTCAGGACCCTCTGGAGAACCGCAGACGACCCAACCGCGCTCCCCGGCCAGTGTGGACCCACGGCGGGGGCAGGCGCGGCGTCTGACGCGGTACTTCTGGTTGAACCGAAGACGACCCAACCGCGCTCCCCGGCCAGTGTAGACCCACGGCGGGGGTAGGCGTGGCGTCCGACGCGGTTCTTCCGGGGGGAACCGAAGACGACCCAACCGCGCTCCCCGGTCAGTGTAGACCCACGGCGCGGGGCAGGCGCGGCGTCCGACCCGGTTCCCTCGGAGCAGCGGCGAGCAGCCTCCTTCTCCGATCCCGTGCCACTGGCCCTCGGGTCTCTGCCGGGAAAGGGGCGGCGAGGTGGGAGAGCGGCTGGCGGCGGGCTGCGATCCCGGCTCCAGGACCTGCGACCCTCGAGCGGCCCCTGTGCTCCCGTGGCCGCGGCAGCGTTTCCCAGCTTCTCGCGGGAGTGAGGGTGGGGACTGCCCCGCGGTGGGGCGGACCCCGCGCTTGGTAGTGGGGACAGGGCCCACGTCGCTATCGCCGGCCTCCCGGGCAGGGACGGTCGCGCCAGGGAGGGCCCTCCGCGGGCCGGCCGGAGACTGGCGTTCAGGCGGAGCGGCAGACTCCCCTTCCCCGCGTCCGTCCGGCGTTGCGTAGACCTCGGTTAAGTGACACGATCCGTGTGCGGTGCCCGCTCCCAGGCGGCGCCGCTGCCGCATCCCGCCCCCGTCTTTCCGCGGCCCTGCCGCGCCGACAGCTTCCCCTCGCCCGCCGCCGCCCGGCGTCGGGGTGGGGTCCAGGGGCCCTCCGAGCCGGAGACGATGGCGCGGCTGCCGTGCCCCCGCTGTCCCCTCAGCGTCCGCGTCCTCCCGGCGCCCGCTCGTCTCCGCGAGTGCATCCTTCTCTCGCTCCCCGGCTGCGTCGTTGTTGTTGTTGTTGTCCCAGTTGTTGTCCCAGCGTGTCGCGGGCCCCCTTGGCCGCTCCCCGCCCGGGGAGCCGGGGCGGCTCCGCTCCCGTCAGCCCGCCCGCCCGCCCGCGGGGTCCCGGCCGAGGGGCCGGCCCCGGGACGCGGCGCGGCGGTGTCGCCGACCACCGAGACCCGTCCCCCCCAGGAGCGAGCGAGGGTCCAGGGCGGCTACCTGGTTGATCCTGCCAGTAGCATATGCTTGTCTCAAAGATTAAGCCATGCATGTCTAAGTACACACGGGCGTTACAGTGAAACTGCGAATGGCTCATTAAATCAGTTATGGTTCCTTTGGTCGCTCCCACCGTTCCTTGGATAACTGTGGTAATTCTAGAGCTAATACATGCCAACGAGCGCTGACCTCCGGGGATGCGTGCATTTATCAGACCAAAACCAACCCGGGCTCGCCCGGCCGCTTTGGTGACTCTAGATAACC
>NW_028148787.1:0-14456 GCF_965112155.1 Podarcis liolepis | reverse complement strand
TCTCCCACCGTCTCTCCTTCTTACTTCCTTCTCCCTTTTTCCTCCATCCTTCCCTCCCTCCTTCCATCCTGCCTTCCTTTCTTTTGCTTTTCTTCCCTTATTCCTCCCTTCCCTGCTTCCTTCCTTCCTTCCCTTCCTTCCTTCCTTCCTTCCTTCCTTCCTTCCTTCTTTCCTCCTTCCTTTTCCTCCCTCCCTCCCTCCTTCCTTCCTTCCTTCCTTCCTTCCTAATCTCCCACCGTCTCTCCTTCTTACTTCCTTCTCCCTCTTTCCTCCTTCCTTCCTTCCTTCCTTCCTTCCTTCCTTCCATCCATCCTTCCTTCCTAATCTCCCACCGTCTCTCCTTCTTACTTCCTTCTCCCTTCTTTCCTCCATCCTTCCCTCCCTCCCTCCTTCCTGCCTTCCTTCTTTTTCCTTCCTTCCTTCCTTCCTTCCTTCCTTCCTTCCTTCCTTCCTTCCTTCTTCTTCCTCCCTTCCTTCTTTCCTTCCTTCCTTTCTTTTCTCCCTCCCTCCCTCCTTCCTTCCTTCCTTCCTTCCTTCCTTCCTTTCCTCCTTCCTTTTCTCCCTCCCTCCTTCCTTCCTTCCATCCTTCCTTCCTAATCTCCCACCGTCTCTCCTTCTTACTTCCTTCTCCCTCTTTCCTCCATCCTTCCCTCCCTCCTTCCTTCCTTCCTTCTTTTTCCTTCCTTCCCTCCTTCCCTCCCTCCTTCCTTTTCTCCCTCCCTCCTTCCTTCTTCCCTCCTTCCTTCCTTCCTTCCTTCCCTCCTTCCTTCCTAATCTCCCACCGTCTCTCCTTCTTACTTCCTTCTCCCTTCTTTCCTCCATCCTTCCCTCCCTCCTTCCATCCTGCCTTCCTTTCTTTTGCTTTTCTTCCCTTATTCCTCCCTTCCCTGCTTCCTTCCTTCCTTCCTTCCCTTTCCTTCTTTTTCTCCTTCCTTCCTTCCCTCCTTCCTTCCCTCCTTTTTTCTTCCTTCCTTCCCTCCTTTCCCTCCTTTTTTCTTCCTTCCTTCCCTCTTTCTCCCTCCTTTCTTCCCTCTTTCCTTCCTTCCCTCCCTCCTGCTTCCTTTTTTCCTTCCTTCTTTCTCTGCCTCTCTGCTTTTCTCCCTCCTTCCTTCCTTTTCTCCCTCCCTCCCATTAAAAATGGAAATAAAAGAGATAAATGAGTGGCCTGTCAATCAATCAATCAATCAATCAATCAATCAATCAAAAAAGGCCTCGGTTTCCGTAGCAACCATTGCGGCCTACCCTTTTCTCCTCCCAAAGCGAAGCCTGAGCTCAATTAATGGTCCGTTTTGAAGCAAATATAAATGAAAGAAAGCATGAAAAATGGAAATAAAACCGATAAATGAGTGGCATCAATCAATCTATCAATCAAATAGGCCACAGTTTCCATAGCAACCAGGTGCGGCCTACGCTTTTTCCCTCCCAAAGCGAAGCCTGAGCTCAATTTGTGGCCTAAATTAATGAAGGAAAGCCTTAAAAATGGAAATAAAGTCGGTAAATTAGTGGCCTGTTTAAAGTATAAATCAATTAATCCCATTAGTTCATTAATAAGGCCTTGGCGACGCCTCCGTTTCCCTAGCAACCAGGAGCGGCCTACACCTTTTTCCTCAGAAAGCGAAGCCTGAGCTCAATTTGTGGCCTCTTGATAGCCTAAATTAATGAAATAAAGCGTTAAAAATGGAAATAAAGGTGATAAATTAGTGGCCTGTTTAAAGTATAAATCAATTAATCCCATTAGTTCATTAATAAGGCCTTGGCGACGCCTCCGTTTCCCTAGCAACCAGGTGAGGCCTACACCTTTTTCCTCAGAAAGCGAAGCCTGAGCTCAATTAATGGTCCGTTTTAAAGCAGAAATAAATGAAATAAAGTATTAGAAATAAAATAGATAAATTAGTGTCCTGTTTAAAGCATAAATTAATCACACCAATCAATCAATAAAATAGGCTTCGGTTTCCATAGCAACCAGGTGCGGCCTACACCTTTTTCCTCAGAAAGCGAAGCCTGAGCTCAATTAATGGTCCGTTTTAAAGCAGAAATAAATGAAATAAAGTATTAGAAATAAAATAGATAAATTAGTGTCCTGTTTAAAGCATAAATTAATCAATCAATTAATCAATAAAATAGGCTTCGGTTTCCATAGCAACCAGGTGCGGCCTACACCTTTTCCCACACAAAGCGAAGCCTGAGCTCAATTAATGGTCCGTTTTTAAGTTAAAATAAATGAAATAAAGGAATAAAATTGAGATAAATTAGTAGCCAATCAATCAATCAATCAATCAATCAAATAAACCTATGAATAAATCAAATATTTATTAGCAATCTCTGCTTGAGATATTAGCAATATTAGCACTCAATATTCGCCAATATTAGCCATCAATATTCGCAATATCTGCCGGAGATATTAAATTAATTAATTAAGAAAACAGGCCTCAGTTTCCATGGCAACCAGGTGCGGCCTAGACTTATCCTCCTCCAAAACGAAGCCTGAGATCAATTGGTGGCTTATTGAAAGCCTAAATGAAGGAAAGAAAGTCTTCAAAATGGAAATAAAGTCGATAAATGAGTGGCCTGTCAATCAATCAAATCAAACAATCAATCAATCAATAAAAAAGGCCTTGGTTTCCGTAGCAACCAGTGCGGCCTACCCTTTTCCCCTCCCAAAGCGAAGCCTGAGCTCCATTAATGGTCCATTTTAGAGCCAATATAAATGAAATAAAGCATGAAAAATAGAAATAAAAGAGATAAATTAGTGGCATCAATCAATCAAATCAATCAATCAATCAATCAATCAATCAATAAAAAAGGCCTTGGTTTCCGTAGCAACCAGTGCGGCCTACCCTTTTCCCCTCCCAAAGCGAAGCCTGAGCTCAATTAATGGTCCCTTTTCAAGCGAATATAAATAAAATAAAGCATGAAAAATAAAATAGATCAATTAGTGGCCTGTTTTGAAGCATAAATTAATCAATCTGATTAATTGATTAACAAAATAGGCCTCGGTTTCCATGGCAACCAGGTGCGGCCTAGACTTATCCCCCTCAAAAGCGAAGCCTGAGCTCCATTAATGGTCCATTTTAAAGCGGAAATCAAGGAAATAAAGCGTTAAAAATGGAAATAAAAGTGATAAATGAGTGGCCTGTCAATCAATCAAATCAATCAATCAATGAATAAAAAAGGCCTTGGTTTCCATAGCAACCAGGTGCGGCCTACCCTTTTCTCCTCCCAAAGCGAAGCCTGAGCTCCATTAATGGTCCGTTTTAAAGCGGAAATAAAGGAAATAAAGCGTTAGAAATGGAATTAAAAGAGATATATTAGTAGCCTGTCAATCAATCAAATCAATCAATCAATAAAAAAGGCCTCGGTTTCCGTAGCAACCAGTGCGGCCTACCCTTTTCTCCTCCCACAGCGAAGCCTGAGCTCCATTTATGGTCGGATATCAAGGAAATAAAGCGTTAAAAATGGAAATAAAAGAGATAAATTAGTCGCCTGTCAATCAATCAATCAATCAATCAATAAAAAAGGCCTCAGTTTCCGTAGCAACCAGTGCGGCCTACCCTTTTCCCCTCCCAAAGCGAAGCCTGAGCTCAATTAATGGTCCGTTTTCAAGCAAATATAAATGAAAGAAACCATGAGAAATAAAATAGATCAATTAGTGGCCTGTTTTGAAGCATAAATTAATCGATCTAATTAATTAATTAACAAAATAGGCCTCGGTTTCCATGGCAACCAGGTGCGGCCTAGACTTTTCCCCTCCCAAAGCGAAGCCTGAGCTCAATTAATGGTCCGTTTTAAAGCAGAAATAAAGGAAATAAAGCATTAAAAATGGAAATAAAAGAGATAAATGAGTGGCCTGTCAATCAATCAATCAAATAGGCCTCAGTTTCCATAGCAACCAGGTGCGGCCTACCCTTTTTCCTGAAGCCTGAGCTCAATTAATGGTCCGTTTTCAAGCAAATATAAATGAAAGAAAGCATGAAAAATGGAAATAAAAGAGATAAATTAGTGGCATCAATCAATCAATCAATCAATCAATCAAATAGGCCTCGGTTTCCATGGCAACCAGTGCGGCCTTCCCTTTTCCCCTCCCAAAGCGAAGCCTGAGCTCCATTAATGGTCCGTTTTCAAGCAAATATAAATGAAATAAAGCATGGAAAATAAAATAGATCAATTAGTGGCCTGTTTTGAAGCCTAAATTAATCAATCTAATTAATTAATTAACGAAAGAGGCCTCGGTTTCCATGGCAACCAGGTGCGGCCTAGACTTTCCCCCTCAAAAATGAAGCCTGAGATCAATTGGTGGCCTATTGAAAGCCTAAATTAATGAAAGAAAGCCTTAAAAATGGAAATAAAGTCGATAAATGAGTGGCCTGTCAATCAATCAAATCAATCAACCAATCAATCAATCAATCAAAAAAGGCCTCGGTTTCCGTAGCAACCAGTGCGGCCTACGCTTTTTCCCTCCCAAAGCGAAGCCTGAGCTCAATTAATGGTCCGTTTTCAAGCAGAAATAAAGGAAATAAAGCGTTCAAAATGGAAATAAAAGAGATAAATTAGTGATTTATTTATCGATTTATTGATTTATGCCACTGATTTATCTATTTTATTTCCATTTTTAACGCTATTTCATTTATTTCTGCTTTTAATGGACCACTAATTTAGCTCAGGCTTTGTTTTTGAGGGAAAAAGCGTAGGCCGCACCTGGTTGCTAGGGGAAACCGAGGCCTACTTTGTTAATTAATTAATCAACTTGATTAATTTATGCTTTAAACAGGCCGCTAATTGATCTGTGTTAATTTTCATGGTTTATTTCATTTATTTCTCCTTTAATGGAGCTCAGGCTTCGCTTCTTGAGGGAAAAAGCGTAGGCCGCACCTGGTTGCTAGGGAAACCAAGGCCTATTTTGTTAATTAATTAATTAATTAATTAGATTAATTTATGCTTTAAACAGGCCACTAATTGATCTATTTTAATTTTAATAGTTTATTTCATTTATTTCTGTTTGAAAACGGACCATTAATCGAGCTCAGGCTTCGTTTTCTGAGGGAAAAAGCGTAGGCCGCACCTGGTTGCCAGGGAAACCGAGGCCTATTTTATCAATTAATTAATTGATTAATTTATGCTTCAAACAGGCCACTAATTAATTTTAATGGTTTATCTTATGACAATTTCATTAATTTCTGCTTTAAAAACGGAGCATTAATGGAGCTCAGGCTTCGCTTTTTGAGGGAAAAAGCGTAGGCCGCAGTCTGGTTGCTAGGGAAACCGAGGCCTAATTAATTAATTAATTAATTAACTTGATTAATTTAAGCTTCAAACAGGCCACTAATTGATCTATTTTAATTTTAATGGTTTATTTCATTTATTTCTCCATTAATGGAGCTCAGGCTTCGTTTTCTGAGGGAAAAAGCGTAGGCCGCACCTGGTTGCTAGGGAAACCGAAGCCTATTTTGTTAATTAATTAATTAACGATTAATTTATGCTTCAAACAGGCCACTAATTAATTTTAATGCTTTATTCATTGATTTCTGCTTGAAAACGGACCACTAATTTAGCTCAGGCTTCGTTTTTGAAGGGGAAAAGCGTAGGCCGCACCTGGTTGCCATGGAAACCGAGGCCTAATTAGTTAATTAATCAATTAATTTGATTAATTTTATGCTTTAAACAGGCCACTAATTGATCTGTTTTAATTTTAATGGTTTATTTCATTTATTTCTCCATTAATGGAGCTCAGGCTTCGTTTTCTGAGGGGATAAGTGTAGGCCGCAGTCTGGTTGCTAGGGAAACCGAGGCCTATTTTGTTAATTAACTAATTAATTTGATTAATTTATGCTTCAAACAGGCCACTAATTGATCTGTTTTAATTCTAATGGTTTATTTCATTAATTTCTGCTTGAAAAACGGACCACTAATTTAGCTCAGGCTTCGCTTCTTGAGGGGAAAAGCATAGGCCGCAGTCTGGTTGCTAGGGAAACCGAGGCCTATTTAATTAATTAACTAATTAATTAGATTAATTTACGCTTCAAACAGGCCACTAATTGATCTGTTTTAATTTTAATGGTTTATTTCATTTATTTCTCCATTAATGGAGCTCAGGCTTCGCTTCTTGAGGGGAAAAGCGTAGGCCGCACCTGGTTGCTAGGGAAACCGAGGCCTATTTAGTTAATTAATTAATTAATTTGATTAATTTATTTAAACAGGCCACTAATTGATCTATTTTCATTTTAATAGTTTATTTCATTAATTTCTGCTTGGAAACGGACCACTAATTTAGCTCAGGCTTCATTTCTAAGGGGAAAAAAGACTAGGCCGCGCCTTGTTGCTAGGCAACCGACGCGTTGCCAAGGACGGAAAGACGCGTTGCTAAGGACGCGTCACGACGTCACGACGCTCAGGCTTCGCATTTTGAAACTATGGCCGTTAAGGTCCCGCGCCAAGCAACCAATCAGAGGCCTCCTTTCCGGCCCTTCCGGGCGGCCATTGGCTGGTTGGCGGTGAAAGGCGGGGCTAAAGCTCCGGCGGGCCAATGGGGAGAGCGCGGCGCTCCGAAATGCAGGGCGTCGAATGGGGATGGTGGGCGGGCTGGGAAGCGACCAATGGGAAGCGCCCGACGGGCGATGGATAAGGAGACGGACCAATAGGCGTCGAACTAGGGCGAGCAACGGTCGGCTCGCTGAGGGAAAAGAGCGTCGATAAATGAGCAGCCTCGCGGAGGCGGGGAAACGGCGCTCCATCGAGTCCTATTGGTGGGCTGGCGTGGAAGGGACCAATGGGAAGCGCCCGTCGGCGGAGGAGGCGTGACGGACAAGGCTGCGGCCCAATCGGCTCGCGAGGGAAAAGAGCGCCGACCAATGAGCGGCGCCGCCGGCGCTGAGGGACCAATGAGCAGAGGCGGGGAAACGGCGCTGCATTGAGCGGTGGAACGGGCCAATGGGAATCGCCCCTCGGCGGAGGAGGCGTGACGGACAAGGAAGCGGCCCAATAGGCGTCGAGCTGAGGGAAGGACGCTCCAATCAGGTCGGCTCGCGAGGGAAAAGAGCGCCGACCAATGAGCGCCGCCGCCGGCGCTGAGGGAAAGGAGCGTCGACCAATGAGCAGCCTCGCGGAGGCGGGGAAACGGCGCTCCATCGAGGAGGCGTGACGGACAAGGGAGTGGCCCAATCGGCGTCGAGGTGCGGGACCCGCGCTCCAATCAGCGGCGGGCAATGAACAAAGGAGGGTTATTCCGCGCGACCAATCGCCTCCCGCGCGCCGCGGCCGTTGGCCAATCCGCGCCCGAGTTGGCCCGGGTATAAAAGCCGTCGCCCGTTGCCGGGACGCCGCCAGTCTCTCCGGCGCGTCGAGCGGGCAGCATCTCTAAGCTAAGAAGCCGCGTCAATTAACGGAAAAAAGAACCGGGAAAAGATGAGGGAGATTGTGCATTTGCAAGCCGGCCAGTGCGGCAACCAAATCGGCGCCAAGGTGGAAAGAAGGAGAATTGGGGGGAAAAAAATAACCGATTATTAATTAATTATCAATTTATTATCAACCAATCAATTAATTATCAATTAATACAATAATGAATGATGGATTATTAGTCTATTAACTAATACATACGATCATTAATCGTTTTAGTACAAGGTGGAAGGAGAATTGAAAAACAGTTACTGCTTAATAATTGATTGATTATCAATTTATCAATTAATACCATAACGAATAATTATTAGTTTATTCATTAATACATACGATCACTAATCATTTTAATACAAGGTGGAAGGAGAATTGAAAAATAACTAATAATTAATCAATTAGCTATTTATTAATACAATAATGAATAATTGATTATTAGTTTATTAATTAATTCATACAATAATTAATCATTTTAATACAATTAATATAATAAGGGGAATCGGCGCCAAGGTGGAAGGAGAATTGAAAAATAACTAAGTTTTAATTGATTTTTAATTAATTATCAATCAATTTATTAATTAATACAATATTGAATAATTAATTATTAATACATACAATCATTTTAATACAATTCATATGGTATGACGAGGGGGAATCGGCGCCAAGGTGGAAGGAGAATTGAAAAATAATTATTAATTATCAGTTCATTAATACAATATTGTATAATTGATTATTAGTTAATTAATACAATAATTAATCATTTTAATACAATTAATATAATAAGGAGGGGGAATCAGCGCCAAGGTGGAAGGAGAATTGGAAAATAATTATTAATTATTTATCAATTGATTTATTAATTTATACAATAATGAATAATTAATTATTAATTAATGCAATAATTAATCAATAATACAATTAATATAATAACAAGGGGGGATTGAGGGGGAGGAAGGAATCAAATAATCGTTCTTAATTATGGGATTTAAGAATTAATTAATTAATAATGATCCATTAATGTAATAATAGTTAATAATAATAATGGTAAGAGGGGAAGGGATTAAAAATCGGCGCCAAGGTGGAGGGAGAATGGAAAAATAATGAATTAATACCATAATTAATCATTTATACAATTAATATAATATAATAACGAGGGGGAATTGAGGGGGGGAGGGAAAGGAGGAATTAAATAATCATTATTCATTATGATTATTCCACCAAGGATTTAAGAATGAATTAATTAATAATGATCTATTAATGTAATAATAATTAATAATACTAATAGTAAGGGGGTAGGGATTAAAAATCGGCGCCAAGGTTGAACAATCATAATTAATAAGGATTATTGGGAGATCAAATAATTAATAATTATCCATTAATATAATAATAATGAATCATGTGGGAAAGGAATTAAAAAACGGCAACAAGGTTGAATAATAATAAATAATTATTAGGATTATTAATAGAAATGAGGAGGGAAGGAATTAATTGAATGTTAAAAAGAAGTAATGATTACTGTTGTTATAATAATTAACTCATAATTAATAGTGACAATAATTAATAATAAGGGGAAATTGAGGACAACCAAGGTTTCACAAGAATAATCATTATTATAATTAAAATCAATATAACGAATAATAATTAATGAATAATAACAATATTGCATATATAATTAATCATGTTCATAGAACTTATCAATATTAATGTGTATATCATAATTTGGGAAGAATTGATAATTAATAACAACAACAATAATTGGGGAAAGTGAGGGACAAAAGCGCCGCTCAGCTGCTTTTTAATTTTAATCTTAATCTTAATTTTTTTAATTTAATTAAATGAAATTAAGTTAATTTTTAAAAGTTAAATTAAATTATTTTTTAAAATATTAAATTATTGTTTTATAAATTAAATTATTAAATTAAATTATTAAATTAATTTTTTTTAATTAAATGATCTTAAATTAAATTATGTTTTAATATTAAATTATTTTTAAAAAATTAAATTTAATCCTTGTTTTTTAAATTATTTTTGTAATAAAAACTATTAAATCATTGTTTCTTCAATTAAGTTAATTTTTAAAATTAAATTATTTTTTAAAAAAACTATTAAATCCTTGTTTTTTAAATTAAGTTACTTTTTAAAATTATTTCTGAAAAACTATTAAATGAAATAATTGTTCCTTCAATTATTTATTAATTCCGTTATTTTTGAAAAACGATTAAATTAATTTCTTGGTTTTTAAACCAAGCTATGTATTTTCTTAAATTCAATTCTTGTTCTTGAAATGAAATCCAATTAATTTTTTCAAAACTCAATTAAAATTAATTAATCCCCCCCCCCTTAGTTCTGGGAGGTCATCTCGGACGAGCACGGCATCGACCCGACCGGCACCTACCACGGAGACAGCGACCTCCAGCTAGAGAGGATCAACGTCTACTACAACGAGGCCACCGGTGGGCGGAGCCAAAAAAAAGTCACATATAGATAGATATATGTATCTATAGGGGCGCCTGGGGGTGGGGGGTGGGGAACGCCCAAAAAATCTCTCATATATCTATATAGATATAGATATAGGTATACCTGGGTGTGTAGGGAGGCCACCGGTGGGCGGAGCCAAAAAAAGTCACATATAGATAGATATATGTATCTATAGGGGCGCCTGGGGGTGTAGGGCGGCGTGGGGGGGGAACGCCCCCCAAAAAATCTCATATATATATATATATATATATATATATATATATATATATAGGTATACCTGGGTGTGTAGGGAGGCCACCGGTGGGCGGAGCCAAACCTTTCCCATATAGATAGATAGATAGATATGTATCTATAGGGGCACCCGGGGGTGTAGGGAGGGCCACCGGTGGGCGGGCGGCGTGGGGGGGGGGAAACACGCCAAATATTAAATATATATATATATATATAGGGGGGGTATATATCCATCTATATACACACATACATATACATATATATATATATGTATGTATACGAGGCCACCGGTGGGCGGAGCCAAAAAAAAAGTCACATATAGATAGATATATGTACCTATAGGGGCGCACACATATATAGTAAATACACATATACACACGCACACACCTATATATACAGTAAATACACATATATACACACATACATATAAATATACGTGTGTGTTTATGTTTATACATACAGTACACACACACACACAAACATATATATACACGCATACACACACAAACAGTACATGCACACATATATGCACACACACTCATATATACATGCATATACATATATACACACATATATACACGCACATATACATATATATGTGTGTGTATGTACTGTATATATATGTGTGCGTGTATATATAAACACATATAGACACACGCACATATATATACACACACATAGTACATGCAGACAAACATATACATATAGATACAGTACACACACATATATATACATGCACATATACATATATATACACACATACATATATATATATATATACACACACACACTCACATAGTACATGCACACACACATAGATACACAAACATATACACACACACACACACACACACATTCATATACATATATACACACACACATATATATTTACAGTACAGACACATATACATGCACATATACATGCACACATACAAATATTCACATATATGTATACAGTACACACACACATAGTATACACATATGCACACACATCTAGAAAATACATGTGTGTGTGTATACATACACCTATCTATACAGTACATACACATATATACGCACACATGCACAGAAATATATATACAGTACATGCACATATATACACATATATAGTAAATACACACACATATACACACGTACACAGCTATATATACAGTAAATACACATATACACACATATACACAGAAACATATATATACACTACATACACAAATATACACATATATAGTGAATACACTCACATATACACGCACACACCTATATATACAGTAAATACACATATACACAGAAATATATATACAGTACATGCACATATATACACATATATAGTAAATACACACACATACACACGCACACAGCTATATATACAGTAAATACACATATATACATAGAAATATATATACAGTACATGCACATATATATACATATATATTAAATACACACACATATACACGCACACACCTATATATACAGTAAATACACATATATACACATATACACAGAAATATATATACAGTACATACACAAATATACACATATATAGTAAATACACTCACATATACACGCACGCACACCTATATATACAGTAAATACATATATATACACATATACACAGAAATACAAAACCTGCATATACAAAACCTGCATATACACAGAAATATATATACAGTACATACACATATCTACACATATATAGTAAATACACACACATACACACGCACACACCTATATATACAGTAAATACACATATACACACATATACACAGAAATATATATATACACTACATACACAAATATACACATATATAGTAAATATACACACATATATATATGCACACACGCACACACCTATATATACAGTAAATACACATATACACACATAAACACAGAAATATATATACCCTACATACACAAATATACACATATATAGTAAATACACACACATATATATACGCACACACCTATATATACAGTAAATACACATATACACAGAAATATATATACAGTACATACACAAATATACACATATATAGGAAATACACACACATACACACGCACACAGCTATATATACACTACATACACATATATATACATATATAGTAAATACACACACATACACACGCACACACCTATATATACAGTAAATACACATATACACACATATACACAGAAATATATATACAGTACATACACAAATATACACATATATAGTAAATACACTCACATATATACACGCACACACCTATATATACAGTAAATACACATATACACAGAAGTATATATACAGTACATACACAAATATACACATATATAGTAAATACACTCACATATACACATGCACACAGCTATATATACAGTAAATACATATATATACACATACACAGAAATATATATACAGTACATGCACATATATACACATATATATTAAATACACACACATATATACACGCACACACCTATATATACAGTAAATACACATATACACAGAAATATATATACAGTACATACACATATATACACATATATAGTAAATACACTCACATATATATGTGCACACACCTATATATACAGTAAATACACATATATACACATATACACAGAAATATATATACAGTACATACACAAATATACACATATATAGTAAACACACTCACATATACACACGCACACAGCTATATATTCAGTAAATACACATATATACAGAAATATATATACACGAAAAGATAGATATATATATATATCTATCGTAGATAGATATATATATATCTACGAAAGCAAATATATATACAGTACATACACATATCTACACATATATAGTAAATACACTCACATATACACGCACACAGCTATATATACAGTACATACACATATATATACATATATAGTAAATACACACACATATACACACAGCTATATATACAGGAAATACATATATACACACATATACACAGATATATACACTACATACACATATATACACATATATAGTAAATACACACACATATATACACGCACACACCTATATATACAGTACATACACATATACACAGAAATATATATATACAGTACATACACAAATATACACATATATAGTAAATACACTCACATATACACATGCACACAGCTATATATACAGTAAATACACATATATACACATATACACAGAAATATATATATATATATTCCACATCTTTCCACATTTTTATTCTTCATGTTTTCCGTTTTCATATTTCTCTTCTTCCTGTTTCCGCCTTTTCATTTCCCGTTTTCTTCTCCCCCCTATAGGCGGGAAATACGTCCCCCGCGCCGTCCTGGTCGACCTCGAACCCGGCACCATGGACTCCGTCCGCTCCGGGCCTTTCGGGCAGATCTTCCGACCCGACAATTTCGTCTTCGGTGCGTCCTTCCTTCCTTCCCTCCCTCCTTCCTTTTCCTTCCTTCTTTCCTTCCTTCCTTCCTTCCTTCCCTCCTTCTTTCCTTCCTTTTCCCTCCTTCCTTCCTTCCTTTTCCCTCCTTCCTTCCTTCCTTCCTTCCTTTTCCCTCCTTCCTTCCTTCCTTCCCTCCTTCCTTCCCTCCTTCCTTCCCTCCTTCCTTTTCCCTCCCTGCTTCCCTCCTTCTTTCCTTCCTTTCCTTCCCTCCTTCCTTCCTTCCCTCCTTCCTTCTTTCCTTCCTTTTCCCTCCCTGCTTCCCTCCTTTTTTCCTTCCTTTTCCTTCCCTCCCTCCTTCCTTCCTTCCCTCCCTCCCTCCTTCCTTCCTTCCCTCCTTCCTTCCTTTTCTCCCTCCCTCCCTCCTTCCTTCCTTCCTTCCCTCCTTCCTTCCCTCCCTCCTTCTTTCCTTCCTTTTCCCTCCCTGCTTCCCTCCTTCTTTCCTTCCTTTTCCTTCCCTCCCTCCTTCCTTCCTTCCTTCCCTTCTTTCCTTCCTTTTCCCTCCTTCCTTCCTTCCTTTCCTTCCCTCCTTCCTTCCTTCCTTCCCTCCTTCCTTCCCTCCTTCCTTCTTTCCTTCCTTTTCCCTCCCTGCTTCCCTCCTTCTTTCCTTCCTTTTCCTTCCCTCCCTCCTTCCTTCCTTCCTTCCCTCCCTCCCTCCTTCCTTCCTTCCCTCCTTCCTTCCTTTTCTCCCTCCCTCCCTCCTTCCTTCCTTCCCTCCTTCCTTCTTTCCTTCCTTTTCCCTCCCTGCTTCCCTCCTTCTTTCCTTCCTTTTCCTTCCATCCCTCCTTCCTTCCCTCCTTTCTTCCCTCCTTCCTTCCCTCCTTCCTTCCCTTCACCCCTCCCTCTCTCCTTCATTCCTTCCTTCTTTCCTTTTCCCTCCCTGCTTCCTCTCCCTCCTTCTTTCCTTCCTTTTACTTCCTTCCTTCACTCCTTTCCTTCCTCCC
>NW_028148788.1:50000-52500 GCF_965112155.1 Podarcis liolepis | reverse complement strand
TTTCCAGTCCCGGGAAGGTTCTGGGGTGCCTCCCGTTGTTGGCGAAGAACGGCGTGACCCCCGTGGACACGTGCTTCGTGTTGTTGTAGGCGAACTCGGCAAGCGGCAGGTAATCCACCCACGTCGCAGGCTGTTGATTTGCATAACATCTCAGGTACTGCTGCATGATGGCATTGACCCGCTCCGCTTGCCCGTTGGTCTGCGGGTGTCTCGCCGACGCCAGGTTGATCTTGACGTTCAGGAAGCCCATCAGCTTCTGCCAGAAATTCGAGATGAACTGCCGCCCCCGGTCGGACAGAATAGACCGTGGCAGACCGTGAACCTTGAACACGTGGTCTATGAACAGTTTGGCGGTTTGCTCCGCCGTGGCCACCTTAGCACACGGAATGAAATGCGCCATCTTGGAAAACAGGTCTACCACCACCAGCACTGCCGTCTTGCCCCTCGAGCTGGGCAGATCCGTGACAAAGTCCAGGGCCACCCTTTCCCAAGGTTCGACCGGAGTTTGCAGCGGTTCCAACAGTCCGGCCGGCGGTTTGTGCACTGGTTTGGCCCTCTGGCAGGTGTCACACCTCGCCACGTAGTCTGCGACCTCCCCTCTCATTCCAGGCCACCAGAAATCCCTGGCTACTAATTCCACCGTCTTCTCCTTGCCAAAGTGCCCGGCCGTGGGCGCGTCGTGCAGCTGCTGCAGCACCTTGGCGCGAAGGTCGTCTCCCGGCACGTAGATGGCCCCTTTACGGATGAGCAATCCATCTCGTAGCTGGAAACCGTCGGCCGCAGCCGTGCCCCTTTGCACCTCTGCCATCTTTGCTTGCGCGAAGGAGTCATCCTGCAACGCTCGTCGCACCGCCTCCAGGTCCACGGTGGCCGCGGCGCACGCCCATACTGTTGGTGCGAAGATGTGCATGGCGGCCGCTGGCGTTGCGTCCTCCAGATACTGTGGCTTACGGGAGAGGGCGTCCGCCATGATGTTAGTGTCCCCCGGGACATACTCTATGCGGAAGTCGAAGTTCGCAAAAAACTCAGCCCAACGTATCTGCCTCTGGTTTAGGAACTGTGCCGTGCGCCAGTGCTCCAGATTCTTGTGGTCCGTGCAAACCTGCACCGTGTGCTTGGCGCCGATCAGGAAGTGCCTCCACGCTTTAAACGCTGCATGAATGGCCAGCAACTCCCTGTCCCAGATGGTGTAGTTCTGCTCGGACTTGCTGAGCTTCCTGGAGTAAAACGCTGCCGGTCGCCACACCCCCTGCTGGTCCTTTTGCAGCAGGACCGCCCCCACGGCTCTGTCCGAGGCGTCTGTCTCCACCCTCATCGGCCTGCTGGGGTTGACGTGAAGCAGCTGCTCTTCCGACGCGAAGAGACGCTTGAGTGCCTGAAAGGACTGCTCCGCCTCCTCTGTCCAAACGAACTTCTTTTTCTTGGAGCTAAGCGTGTCTGTGATGGCCGCTGTCTGCATAGCGAAGCCCTTGATAAACTTGCGATAGAAGTTCGCAAAGCCGACAAACCTTTGGACCTCCTTCCGGTTGCGTGGACTCTTCCAATCCAATACCGCGCGAACCTTGGCGCTGTCCATGGCGAGCCCCTTGTCAGACAACTTGTAGCCCAGAAAATCCACCTCCGTCACGTCAAATTGGCACTTCTCCAGCTTGGCGTAGAGCCTATGTTGCTTTAGTCTGGTCAGCACTTCCTTGACGTGTCTGTCATGCTCCTGCTGCGATTCCGAAAAGATCAGGATGTCATCTAAGAAACAGACGCACGTCTTGTAGAGAAGTCCTGCCAACACGTGATGCATGAAAGCTTGAAAAACGTGGGAGCCATTTTGCAATCCAAAGGGCATAACTCTGTATTCGTAGGTACCCAGTGGCGTGAACATGGCCGTCTTCCACTCATCTCCCTCCCGCATACGAATGAGGTTGTACGCCCCTCGCAGGTCTAACTTGGTGAACACTTTTCCCTTCCGCACCTTCGCCAGGAGGTCGTCGATTCGGGGCATGGGGAAGTCCGACGGCTTGGTCCCATTGTTTAAAATGCGATAGTCCACGACCAGTCTTTTTTGGGGCGTGTCTCGCTTTTTAACAAAGAATACTGGACTGCCCCCCGCTGCCTTGGACTCTCGGATGAAACCGCGCTCCAAATTATGATCTATGAACTGTTTGAGTTCCTGCAGCTCGTCCTCTGACATGGAATACAGTTTCCCCTTAGGCAGCGCCACCCCCGGCAGCAGGTCAATCTTGCAGTCATATGGTCTGTGAGGGGGTAGCCTGTCTGCCTCCTTCTCGCAGAAAACTTCCAAAAATTCTGCGTACTTGTGGGGAATCGCTTGCAGCGTGCCTAGCAGCAGCTGTGACTCCTCTTCCTCTCCTTCCTGCCGGGGCACGATGCAGTGTTCAGCACAAAAGGAAGAGCCGAAGATCAGCTGCCTCTGGTACCAAGCCAGCGTTGGGCTGTGCTTGTCCAGCCAACTCATTCCCAATACAATGGGCGTATCCGATAGTTG
>NW_028148788.1:22500-40000 GCF_965112155.1 Podarcis liolepis | reverse complement strand
GGCAAGGGGGGAGACTAGGGGGACACCCCAGGAAGATAGAGCCAGAGGGGACTCAGAGGGGAGCAGTTGGAAATCGGGACCAGCGTCACCGCCAGAGAGCAGGGAAGAGGAAGGGCGCCAGGGATGAAGCGCTGGCAGCTCACAACAGGAGGGAGGGCACGAGTCAGGAGTGGCCACACCTCCATCGGGGAGCGAAGAAACGGTTAGACGGAAGGTGGAAGGTTGGGCGCGCGCGCCAAGTTCAAATGCACAGGAAGGTGGCGCAGTAGGCAGCCCGGAAAGGGAGCCAGGTCCTAAAGCCCGGCGCAAGGAGACAGGAGGGTCCGGGGGGTCAGCGTCAGAAGAATCCCGGAAGGAAGAGACCCCGGGGGGCAGAGGGACCCAGAGAAGAACAGTCAGGCGGAAAAGGTGGATCAGGGCTAGGATATTAAGTTGGTGTACAAGGGGCGGAGACTCAGACGGAGCTTCGCCGATCTAACCATAAGACGTAGAGTTGCACGCAGCAGCTTGAGAATGGAAACTGTAACTCAATAAAGACTTTTATTTAATGATCGCTGGCTAGCGTGATCCTCTGTGAGCTAGGATCTGGAAGCAACTCTGACAGTAAGCTCCGTCTCTTAAATTGTGGGCATCCACGGCCTTGCGGAGAGGAGAGAAAGCGGGTGCCTACTAGCGAGCTCACGAACGGCAGGCAATATGACGGCCGAACAGCAGATAGCGGAACTCAGAGAAGCAGTGTCACGACTGAATGCCGAGGCTCTTGCATCCAGGAAGAGAGAGGAGGACGCAGCTGCCGCCTACAGGGATCTCCAGGTCAGGTTGGAAGTGCTTACGAAGCAAGGGCAACAGACACCCAAACCAGAGGGGATTGGGTTGGGGAGACGAACAGGCGGTCTGGTCTCTCACTTCGATGGGAATTGACTCAGGAAGCAATGCGGACTTTATAGGGCAGGACTTTGTCGACCGGCACGCTATACAGTTGCTGCCTGCCACGCTGCCCCTGCAGGTTGTCACGTTGGATGGCAGGGAGCTGCTAGGGGGGCAAGTGGTGAAGCAGACGCCACCAATGGTGATGCGACTTGGGAATCACAGGGAAGTCATCAGCTTCAACGTCACTCAACTATCGGACACGCCCATTGTATTGGGCATGAGTTGGCTGGACAAGCACAGCCCGACGCTGGCTTGGTACCAGAGGCAGCTGACCTTCGGCTCCTCCTTTTGCGCTGAACACTGCATCGTGCCCCGGCAGGAAGGAGAGGAAGAGGAGTCACAGCTGCAGCTAGGCACGCTGCAAGCGGTTCCCCACAAGTACGCAGAATTTTTGGAGGTTTTCTGCGAGAAGGAGGCAGACAGGCTACCCCCCCACAGACCATATGACTGCAAAATTGACCTGCTGCCGGGGGCGGCGCTGCCCAAAGGGAAGCTGTATTCCATGTCTGAGGACGAACTGCAGGAACTCAAAGAGTTCATAGATCATAATTTGGAGCACGGTTTCATCCGAGAGTCCAAGGCAGCGGGGGGCAGTCCTGTATTCATTGTTAAGAAGCGGGACACGCCCCAGAAAAGACTTGTAGTGGACTACCGGATTTTGAACAGTGTGACCAAGCCATCGGACTTCCCCATGCCCCGAATTGATGACCTCCTCGCAAAGGTACGCAAGGGCAGCGTGTTCACCAAGTTGGACCTGCGAGGGGCGTACAACCTCATTCGCATGCGGGAAGGAGATGAGTGGAAGACAGCCATGTTCACGCCCCTGGGCACCTACGAATATAGAGTTATGCCTTTTGGATTGCAAAATGGCTCCCACGTTTTTCAAGCTTTCATGCATCACGTGTTGGCGGGGCTCCTCTACAAGACGTGCGTCTGTTTCTTGGATGACATCCTGATCTTTTCGGAATCGCAGCAGGAGCATGACAGACACGTCAGGGAAGTGCTGAGCAGGCTACAGCAACATAGGCTTTACGCCAAGCTGGAGAAGTGCCAATTCGACGTGACGGAGGTGGATTTCCTGGGCTACAAGTTGTCTGATAAGGGGCTCGCCATGGACAGCGCCAAGGTTCGAGCAGTGTTGGATTGGAAAAGCCCACACAACCGGAAGGAGGTCCAACGGTTTGTCGGCTTCGCGAACTTCTATCGCAAGTTTATCAAAGGCTTTGCTATGCAGACAGCGGCCATCACGGACACGCTCAGCTCCAAGAAAAAGAAGTTCATCTGGACAGAGCAGGCGGAACAGTCCTTTCAGGCACTCAAGCGTCTCTTCGCGTCGGAAGAGCAGCTGCTTCATGTCAACCCCAGCAGGCCGATGAGGGTGGAGACAGACGCTTCGGACAGAGCCGTGGGAGCAGTCCTGCTGCAGAAGGACCCGCAGGGGGTTTGGAGGCCGGGAGCGTTTTACTCAAGGAAGCTCAGCAAGTCCGAACAGAACTACACCATCTGGGACAGGGAGTTGCTGGCCATTCATGCAGCATTCAAAGCGTGGAGGCACTTCCTGATCGGCGCCAAGCACACGGTGGAGGTCTGCACAGACCACAAGAATCTGGAGCACTGGCGCACGGCACAGTTCCTGAACCAGAGGCAAATACGTTGGGCTGAGTTCTTTGCGAACTTCGACTTCCGAATAGAGTATGTCCCGGGGGACACCAACATCATGGCGGATGCTCTCTCCCGTAAGCCACAGTACCTGGAGGAGGCAACGCCAGCGGCCGCCATGCACATCTTCGCACCGACAGTGTGGGCGTGCGCTGTGGCAACAGTTGACCTGGAGGCGGTGCGACGAGCGTTGCAGGATGACTCCTTCGCGCAAGCAAAGATGGCAGAGGTGCACAGGGGCACGGCAGCGACCGACGAGTTCCAGCTGCGAGATGGATTGCTCATCCGTAAAGGGGCCATCTACGTGCCGGGAGACGAACTTCGCGCCAAGGTACTGCAGCAGCTGCACGACGCGCCCACTGCCGGGCACTTTGGCAAGGAGAAGACGGTGGAATTGGTCGCCAGAGACTTCTGGTGGCCCGGAATGAGAGGGGAAGTCGCGGACTACGTGGCGAGGTGTGACACCTGCCAGAGGGCCAAACCAGTGCACAGACCACCGGCCGGACTGCTGGAACCACTGCAAACTCCGTTCGAACCATGGGAGAGAGTGGCCCTGGGCTTTGTCACGGATCTGCCCAGCTCGAGGGGCAAGACGGCTGTGCTGCTGGTGGTGGACTTGTTCTCCAAGATGGCACATTTCATTCCGTGTGCGAAGGTGGCCACGGCGGAACAAACCGCCAAACTGTTCATAGATCACGTGTTCAAGGTTCACGGTCTGCCGCGGTCTATACTGTCCGACCGAGGGCGACAGTTCATCTCGAACTTCTGGCAGAAGCTGATGGGCTTCCTGAACGTCAAGATCAACCTGGCGTCGGCTAGACACCCGCAGACCAACGGGCAAGCGGAGCGGGTCAATGCCATCATGCAGCAGTACCTGAGATGTTATGCGAATCAACAGCCTGCGACGTGGGTGGATTACCTGCCTCTCGCCGAGTTCGCCTACAACAACACGAAGCACGTGTCCACGGGGGTCACGCTGTTCTTCGCCAACAACGGGAGGCACCCCAGAACCTGCAGTTCCGCAGAAAGTGGCTGGAGGGTCCGGGACGAGCACCGTCTCCAGAAGGAAGCGAGGGAGAGATGGACATGGACGTTTTCGGGGACGACCCGGGTTTCGAGCACGGCGGCACAGAGATGGAGGCGGAGGTGACCGTCGTCGACGAGAGCAGGGAGGAAGAACCGGAAGACTTCAGATGGAGGCCCGCCACGGGAAGCGAACTGTACCCGACATTCGTCCCCCTGACACGGCAGCACCCAGCTCCCGCACCGGAAGGAGGGGAGGGGGGAAGAGGGGGCTTCGAGGGGGGGATGGATGTCAGGGGTTCAGGAGCAGAGGCAAGGGCAAGGGAGGAAACAGAGAGTGAGGGGGAGGAGGCAGAAGAAAAGATGAGTGATGACGACGACCCGAGATCTCCGAGTCTTTCCAGTGAATCAGAAGATTCACAGAAAGGAGCACCAGTGGCCAGGGCAAGGGGGGAGACTAGAGGGACACCCCAGGAAGATAGAGCCAGAGGGGACTCAGAGGGGAGCAGTTGGAAATTGGGACCAGCGTCACCGCCAGAGAGCAGGGAAGAGGAAGGGCGCCAGGGATGAAGCGCTGGCAGCTCACAACAGGAGGGAGGGCACGAGTCAGGAGTGGCCACACCTCCATCGGGGAGCGAAGAAACGGTTAGACGGAAGGTGGAAGGTTGGGCGCGCGCGCCAAGTTCAAATGCACAGGAAGGTGGCGCAGTAGGCAGCCTGGAAAGGGAGCCAGGTCCTAAAGCCCGGCGCAAGGAGGCAGGAGGGTCCGGGTCAGCGTCAGAAGAATCCCGGAAGGAAGAAGCCCCGGGGGGTAGAGGGACCCAGAGGAGGACAGTCAGGCGGAAAAGGTGGAGCAAGGCTAGGATATTAAGTTGGTGCACACGGGGCGGAGACTCAGACGGAGCTTCGCCGATCTAACCATAAGACGTAGAGTTGCACGCAGCAGCTTGAGAATGGAAACTGTAACTCAATAAAGACTTTTATTTAATGATCGCTGGCTAGCGTGATCCTCTGTGAGCTAGGATCTGGAAGCAACTCTGACAACAGGTGTCAGGGGTTTAGGAGCAGAGGCACGGGCAAGGGAGGAAACAGAGAGCGAAGGGGAGGAGGCAGAAGAAAAGATGAGTGATGACGACGACCCGAGATCTCCTAGTCTTTCCAGTGAATCAGAGGATTCACAGAAAGGAGCACCAGTGGCCAGGGCAAGGGGGGAGTCTAGGGGGGCACCCCAGGAAGATAGAGCCAGAGGGGACTCAGGGGGGAGCAGCTGGAAATCGGGACCAGCGTCACCGCCAGGAAGCAGGGAAGAGGAAGGGAGCCAGGGGGGAAGCGCTGGCAGCTCACCACAGGAGGGAGGGCATGAGTCAGGAGTGGCCACACCTCCATCGGGGAGCGAAGAAACGGTTAAGAGGAAAGTGGAAGGTTGGGCGCGCGCGCCAAGTTCAAATGCAGAGGAAGGCGGCGCAGTAAGCAGCCCCGAAAGGGAACCAGGTCCTAAAGCCCGGCGCAAGGAGGCAGGAGGGTCCGGGTCAGCGTCAGAAGAATCCCGGAAGGAAGAAGCCCCGGGGGGTAGAGGGACCCAGAGGAGGACAGTCAGGCGGAAAAGGTGGAGCAAGGCTAGGATATTAAGTTGGTGCACACGGGGCGGAGACTCAGACGGAGCTTCGCCGATCTAGCTACTAGACGTAGAGTTGCGCGCAGCAGCGTGAGAATGGAAACTGTAATTCAATAAAGACTTTTACTTAATGATCGCTGGCTAGCGTGATCCTCTGTGAGCTAGGATCTTCAAGCAGCTCTGACAGTAAGCTCCGTCCCACGATTGTGGGCATCTACAGCCTCGAGGAGGGGAGAGAAACAGGTGCCTACTAGCGAGCTCACGAACGGCAGACGACATGACGGCTGAGCAGCAGATAGAGGAACTCAGAAAAGCAGTGGCACAACTGAATGCCGAGGCTCTCGCATCCAGGAAGAGAGAGGAGGAGGCAGCTGCCGCCTGCAGGGATCTCCAGGTCAGGTTAGACGTGCTGACAAAGCAGACACCCCGGCAGGAGGGAATTGGGTTGGCGAGACGAACAGGCGGGCTGGTCTCTCACTTCGATGGGAACCTGCAACAGTATCCCAACTTTAGAGCCGACGTACTGTGCGCACTGCAACTGCTGCATAAAGACTTTAGAGATGAGCAAGAGAGAGTGGGATTCATCATGTCCCATTTGCATGGGGATGCTAAAGCATGGCTACGCAATTTATGGAGAGATAAGGATCCGGCGCTCCAGAATGCAGATGCCTTTATTAAAGCGATGGATGGGTGTTTTTTATCAAGTATTGACGTGGATCTTGCACGGAAGGAGGTGCATGGGCTGAGACAAGGGAGGGCCAGCGTCAGGCAGTATCATGCCCGCTTTTTCGCCTTGGTCAGTGCCCTGGAATGGGACAGAGATTCGGCTCCTGTAAGAGACCTCTTTTGGGAGGGGCTGCACAACTCGATTAAAGATGAGATCGCGAGGGGGGAGAGACCCCGAACCACCCAGGAGGTCGTTCAGAGGGCACTGGCAGTGGGGGTGAGGCTGGAAGGACGTCCGTGGAGCAGGGACGAAGGGCGTGGAGGGCGCGAACCAGCCAGGGGCCCCTCCTTCCTTCCCAGAGAAGCAGCGCGGGCGCAATCCACGCCTCCGCCAGGAGGAGGAGCCGAACCTATGGAGGTTGGAGGTGCAAGGGCTCAGTCAGCAACCAGAGCCCTAGCACCGGCAGCAGTGAAAGCGAAGCCTCCTAGAGGGAACAGGAAGTGTTACGTCTGTGAGGAGCCAGGGCATATGGCAAAAGAGTGTCCCCAGAGGCTCCACAAGCTTACTGCAGCCTCGGCAATGGTGACTGCAGCAACGCAGCAAGGGGGACCACAGCAGGGAAACGACGCAGTCTGGCTGGAGGAAGAGGCCCTGGGGCCCAGCCAGACGTGTTAGTGACGCAGTCCCCAGAGGTTTTACAGCCCGTGAACCCCCTCCCGCCCAAACCAGTGGTGAGGCTCACCGCATCTCTCCAGCTGCCCAATGGAATCACCACTGACGTGCCCATCACAGTTGACTCGGGCAGCAACGCGGACTTTATAGGGCAGGACTTTGTCGACAAGCACGCTATACAGTTGCTGCCGGCCACACTGCCCCTGCAGGTTGTCACGGTGGATGGCAGGGAGTTGCTAGGGGGGCAAGTGGTGAAGCAGACGCCGCCCATGGCGATGCGACTTGGAAATCACAAAGAAGTCATCAGCTTCAATGTCACTCAACTATCGGATACGCCCATTGTATTGGGAATGAGTTGGCTGGACAAGCACAGCCCAACGCTGGCTTGGTACCAGAGGCAGCTGATCTTCGGCTCTTCCTTTTGTGCTGAACACTGCATCGTGCCCCGGCAGGAAGGAGAGGAAGAGGAGTCACAGCTGCTGCTAGGCACGCTGCAAGTGATTCCCCACAAGTACGCAGAATTTTTGGAAGTTTTCTGCGAGAAGGAGGCAGACAGGCTACCCCCTCACAGACCATATGACTGCAAGATTGACCTGCTGCCGGGGGTGGCGCTGCCTAAGGGGAAACTGTATTCCATGTCAGAGGACGAGCTGCAGGAACTCAAACAGTTCATAGATCATAATTTGGAGCGCGGTTTCATCCGAGAGTCCAAGGCAGCGGGGGGCAGTCCAGTATTCTTTGTTAAAAAGCGAGACACGCCCCAAAAAAGACTGGTCGTGGACTATCGCATTTTAAACAATGGGACCAAGCCGTCGGACTTCCCCATGCCCCGAATCGACGACCTCCTGGCGAAGGTGCGGAAGGGGAAAGTGTTCACCAAGTTAGACCTGCGAGGGGCGTACAACCTCATTCGTATGCGGGAGGGAGATGAGTGGAAGACGGCCATGTTCACGCCACTGGGTACCTACGAATACAGAGTTATGCCCTTTGGATTGCAAAATGGCTCCCACGTTTTTCAAGCTTTCATGCATCACGTGTTGGCGGGACTTCTCTACAAGACGTGCGTCTGTTTCTTAGATGACATCCTGATCTTTTCGGAATCGCAGCAGGAGCATGACAGACACGTCAAGGAAGTGCTGACCAGACTAAAGCAACATAGGCTTTACGCCAAGCTGGAGAAGTGCCAATTTGACGTGACGGAGGGGGATTTTCTGGGCTACAAGTTGTCTGACAAGGGGCTCGCCATGGACAGCGCCAAGGTTCGAGCGGTATTGGATTGGAAGAGTCCACGCAACCGGAAGGAGGTCCAGAGGTTTGTCGGCTTTGCGAACTTCTATCGCAAGTTTATCAAGGGCTTCGCTATGCAGACAGCGGCCATCACAGACACGCTTAGCTCCAAGAAAAAGAAGTTCGTTTGGACAGAGGAGGCGGAGCAGTCCTTTCAGGCACTCAAGCGTCTCTTCGCGTCGGAAGAGCAGCTGCTTCACGTCAACCCCAGCAGGCCGATGAGGGTGGAGACAGACGCTTCGGACAGAGCCGTGGGGGCGGTCCTGCTGCAAAAGGACCAGCAGGGGGTGTGGCGACCGGCAGCGTTTTACTCCAGGAAGCTCAGCAAGTCCGAGCAGAACTACACCATCTGGGACAGGGAGTTGCTGGCCATTCATGCAGCGTTCAAAGCGTGGAGGCACTTCCTGATCGGCGCCAAGCACACGGTGCAGGTTTGCACGGACCACAAGAATCTGGAGCACTGGCGCACGGCACAGTTCCTAAACCAGAGGCAGATACGTTGGGCTGAGTTTTTTGCGAACTTCGACTTCCGCATAGAGTATGTCCCGGGGGACACTAACATCATGGCGGACGCCCTCTCCCGTAAGCCACAGTATCTGGAGGACGCAACGCCAGCGGCCGCCATGCACATCTTCGCACCAACAGTATGGGCGTGCGCCGCGGCCACCGTGGACCTGGAGGCGGTGCGACGAGCGTTGCAGGAAGACTCCTTCGCGCAAGCAAAGATGGCAGAGGTGCAAAGGGGCACGGCTGCGGCCGACGGTTTCCAGCTACGAGATGGATTGCTCATCCGTAAAGGGGCCATCTACGTGCCGGGAGACGACCTTCGCGCCAAGGTGCTGCAGCAGCTGCACGACGCGCCCACGGCCGGGCACTTTGGCAAGGAGAAGACGGTGGAATTAGTAGCCAGGGATTTCTGGTGGCCTGGAATGAGAGGGGAGGTCGCAGACTACGTGGCGAGGTGTGACACCTGCCAGAGGGCCAAACCAGTGCACAAACCGCCGGCCGGACTGTTGGAACCGCTGCAAACTCCGGTCGAACCTTGGGAAAGGGTGGCCCTGGACTTTGTCACGGATCTGCCCAGCTCGAGGGGCAAGACGGCAGTGCTGGTGGTGGTGGACCTGTTTTCCAAGATGGCGCATTTCATTCCGTGTGCTAAGGTGGCCACGGCGGAGCAAACCGCCAAACTGTTCATAGACCACGTGTTCAAGGTTCACGGTCTGCCACGGTCTATTCTGTCCGACCGGGGGCGGCAGTTCATCTCGAATTTCTGGCAGAAGCTGATGGGCTTCCTGAACGTCAAGATCAACCTGGCGTCGGCGAGACACCCGCAGACCAACGGGCAAGCGGAGCGGGTCAATGCCATCATGCAGCAGTACCTGAGATGTTATGCAAATCAACAGCCTGCGACGTGGGTGGATTACCTGCCGCTTGCCGAGTTCGCCTACAACAACACGAAGCACGTGTCCACGGGGGTCACGCCGTTCTTCGCCAACAACGGGAGGCACCCCAGAACCTTCCCGGGACTGGAAAGAATGGGGGAGGGGGAGCCGCAGACAGCAGATGCGTTCGCGTCGGAGCTGCAGGAAGTCCACGATCAGCTGAGGCGCCACCTGGAGCTGGCCAAGCACGCATACAAGGTACAAGCGGACAAGCACAGAAGGGTTGGCGAAGAGCTCCACGTGGGAGACTGGGTTTGGTTAGCAGCCCACGCAGTGCCGGCCAGGTCGTTGGCCAAGAAGAAACTAGGGCATAAACAACTGGGGCCCTACCAAGTCGAAGAGCAGGTCAACCCGGTAGCTTTCAGACTGGCACTTCCGGAGGGTTCCAGAATGCATCCGGTATTCCACAGATCAGTGCTCACTCCCTACAAGGCACCGCACAGGTTCCAGGAACCCGGAACGGCGCCGAGTCCGGTCAGAGACAGAACAGGGCACGCAGGAGTGGCACAGAAGGAGCGCATCAACGAAGTCACGGAGATTTTGGACTCCAGATGGGGGGAAGAGGGGGTAGAATACTTTCTCGCCAAGGAGGGCACCCCGGCCAGTGCGAACAGCTGGGTGCCGGGCTACGCCTTGGACGAACCTCTCCTCAAAGACGAGTTTCATGCCCTCTTCCCCCATAGACCTATGCCAGCAGACTTTTTCGACGACTGGCTTTTCACGCCCACGCTTTCGGCCAGCACTTTCCGGGGGTTCGACTCGGACGAGGACCCGACACAAGACGTCCGTTCCCCGGAGGGGTCACCCTCGGGATCTGCATCAGAACCCTCGTATTGGTGGGACGATAGACCAGAGGAGCAGTTCCGCAGACGGTGGCTGGAAGGCCCAGGACGAGCAACACCGCCAGGAGGAAGTGAGGGAGAGACGGACATGGACGTTTTCGGGGACGACCCTGGTTTCGAGCACGGCGGCACAGAGATGGAAGCGGAGGTGACCGTTGTCGACGAGAGCAGGGAGGAAGACCCGCGAGACTTCAGATGGAGGCCCGCCACGGGAAGCGACCGATATCCGACGTTCGTCCCTTTGCAACAGCAGCCCCCAGCTCCAGCACCGGAAGGAGGGGAGGGGGGAATGGGGGGCTTCGAGGGGGGGATGGATGTCAGGGGTTTAGGAGCAGAGGCACGGGCAAGGGAGGAAACAGAGAGCGAAGGGGAGGAGGCAGAAGAAAAGATGAGTGATGACGACGACCCGAGATCTCCTAGTCTTTCCAGTGAATCAGAGGATTCACAGAAAGGAGCACCAGTGGCCAGGGCAAGGGGGGAGTCTAGGGGGGCACCCCAGGAAGATAGAGCCAGAGGGGACTCAGGGGGGAGCAGCTGGAAATCGGGACCAGCGTCACCGCCAGGAAGCAGGGAAGAGGAAGGGAGCCAGGGGGGAAGCGCTGGCAGCTCACCACAGGAGGGAGGGCATGAGTCAGGAGTGGCCACACCTCCATCGGGGAGCGAAGAAACGGTTAAGAGGAAAGTGGAAGGTTGGGCGCGCGCGCCAAGTTCAAATGCAGAGGAAGGCGGCGCAGTAAGCAGCCCCGAAAGGGAACCAGGTCCTAAAGCCCGGCGCAAGGAGGCAGGAGGGTCCGGGTCAGCGTCAGAAGAATCCCGGAAGGAAGAAGCCCCGGGGGGTAGAGGGACCCAGAGGAGGACAGTCAGGCGGAAAAGGTGGAGCAAGGCTAGGATATTAAGTTGGTGCACACGGGGCGGAGACTCAGACGGAGCTTCGCCGATCTAGCTACTAGACGTAGAGTTGCGCGCAGCAGCGTGAGAATGGAAACTGTAATTCAATAAAGACTTTTACTTAATGATCGCTGGCTAGCGTGATCCTCTGTGAGCTAGGATCTTCAAGCAGCTCTGACAACAGGTATTAAGTTTACAGCTTGTAATGCATTGAGAGAGAATATAATGAAAATGATCTATAGGTGGTACATGACCCCAGTCAAACTTGCAAAAATTTATCATTTGCCCAGTAATAAATGTTGGAAATGTAATGAGACTGAAGGTGCCTTCTACCACCTTTGGTGGACCTGCCCGAAGGTAAAGGCCTACTGGGAAATGATCTATAATGAAATTAAAAAGGTCCTTAAATGGACATTTTTGAAAAAACCAGAGGCCTTTCTCCTGGGCATGGTAGGCCAATTGGTGTCAAGGAAGGATAAAACATTTTTTATGTACGCTACCACAGCGGCAAGAATTCTTTTGGCAAAGTATTGGAAGACGCAGCAACTACCCACTCTGGAAGAATGGCAAGCGAAGGTGATCGAGTATATGGGAATGGCAGAGATGACCGGCAGAATCCGTGACCAGGGGAATGAGACGGTGGAAGAAGACTGGAAGAAATTTAAAAAATACCTTAAAGACTGTTGTAAGATTGATGATAGCTGAGATGTTATGGTCATAAGAATTAGAGAATTGCAGCTGTAAATCATAACTTTAAAGAATGTAAAATGGAAATGAGCGAATCAATTGAACGAAGGGTTGCTGAAAAAGGGTTAACATAAGGAGGCAGAAAAAGGGAGGTATGGGGAAGTCCGGGAAACAAGGTGTATGAAAATAAGTTTGGGAAATTATACGTGTTTATTTGTTTGTATGTTTTGTATTGTTTTGTTTTATTATATGTTTTATTATATGTTTGGAAAATTAATAAAAATTATTATTAAAAAAAAAAACCTAACCCTAACCCTAACCCTAACCCTAACCCTAACCCTAACCCTAACCCTAACCCTAACCCTAAACCCTAACCCTAACCCTAACCCTAACCCTAACCCTAACCCTAACCCTAACCCTAACCCTAACCCCAACCCCAACCCCAACCCCTACCCCTAACCCTAACCCTAACCGCAACGCCAACCCCAACCCCAACCCCTACCCCAACCCCTAACCCTAACCCTAACCCTAACCCTAACCCTGACGCCAACCCCAACCCCAACCCCAATCCTAACCCCGACCCTAACCCTAACCCCAACCCCAACCCTAACCCAAACCCTAACTGTAACCCTAACCCTACCCCTACCCCTACACCTACTCCTCACCCTCACCCTCACCCTCACCCTCACCCTAACCCTAACCCTAACCCTAACCCTAACCCTAACCCTAACCCTAACCCCTACCCCTACACCAACCCCAACCCCAACCCCTACCCCAACCGCAACCCCTACCCCAACCCCTAAGCCTAACTGTCAGAGCTGCTTAAAGATCCTAACTCACAGAGGATCACGCTAGCCAGCGATCATTAAGTAAAAGGCTTTATTGAGTTACAGTTTCCATTCTCAAGCTGCTGCGTGCAACTCTACATCTAGTGGCTAGATCGGCGAAGCTCCGTCTGAGTCTCCGCACCTTGTGCACCAACTTAATATCCTAGCCCGGCTCCACCTTTTCCGCCTGACTGTCCTCCTCTGGGTCCCTCTACCCCCCGGGGTCTCTTCCTTCCTGGATTCTTCTGACGCCGACCCCCCGGACCCTCCTGTCTCCTTGCGCCGGGCTTTAGGACCTGGCTCTCTTTCAGGGCTGCCCACTGCGTCACTTTCCTGTGCATTTGAACTTGGCGCGCGCGCCCAACTTTCCACTTTCCGTTTGACCGTTTCCTCGCTCCCCGATGGAGGTGTGGCCACTCCTGACTCATGCCCTCCCTCCTGTTGTGAGCTGCCAGCGCTTGCCCCCTGGCTCCCTTCCTCTTCCCTGCTCTCTGGCGGTGACGCTGGTCCCGATTTCCAACTGCTCTCCTCTGAATCCCCTCTGGCTCTATCTTCCTGGGGTGCCCCCCTAGACTCCCCCCTTGCCCTGGCCACTGGTGCTCCTTTCTGTGAATCTTCTGATTCACTGGAAAGACTCGGAGATCTCGGGTCGTCGTCATCACTCATCTTTTCTTCTGCCTCCTCCCCTTCGCTCTCTGTTTCCTCCCTTGCCCTTGCCTCTGCTCCTGAACCCCTGACATCCATCCCCCCCTCGAAGCCCCCCATTCCCCCCTCCCCTCCTTCTGGTGCGGGAGCTGGGTTCTGCTGTGTCAAAGGGACGAACGTCGGATATCGTTCGCTTCCCGTGGCGGGCCTCCATCTGAAGTCTCCCGGGTCTTCCTTCCTGCTCTCGTCGACGACGGTCACCTCCGCTTCCATCTCTGTGCCGCCGTGCTCGAAACCAGGGTCGTCCCCGAAAACGTCCATGTCCGTCTCTCCCTCACTTCCTCCTGGCGGCGTCGCTCGTCCTGGACCTTCCAGCCACTTCCTGCGCCACTGCTCCTCTGGTCTATCGTCCCACCAATACGAGGGTTCTGATGCAGATCCCGAGGGTGACCCCTCCGGGGAACGGGCGTCTCATGTCGGGTCCTCGTCCGAGTCGAACCCCCGGAACGTGCTGGCCGAAAGCGTGGGTGTGAAAAGCCAGTCGTCGAAAAAGTCTGCTGGCATTGGTCTATGTGGGAAGAGGGCATGAAACTCGTCTTTGAGCAGAGGTTCGTCCAAGGCGTAGCCCGGTACCCAGCTGTTCGCACTGGCCGGGGTGCCTTCCTTGGCGAGAAAGTATTCTACCCCCTCTTCCCCCCATCTGGAGTCCAAAATCTCTGTGACTTCGTTGATGTGCTCCTCCTGTGCCACTCCCGCGTGCCCGGTTCTGTCTCTGAACGGACTCGGTGCCGTTCCGGGTTCCTGAAACCTGTGCGGTGCCTTGTAGGGAGTGAGCACCGATCTGTGGAACACCGGATGCATCCTGGAACCCTCCGGAAGCGCCAGCCTGAAAGCTACCGGGTTGACCCGCTCTTCGACTTGGTAGGGCCCCAGTTGCTTATGCCCTAGTTTCTTCTTGGCCAACGACCTGGCCGGCACTGCGTGGGCTGCTAACCAGACCCAGTCTCCCACGTGGATCTCTTCGCCAACCCTCCTGTGTTTGTCCGCTTGTACCTTGTATGCGTGTTTGGCCAGCTCCAGGTGGCGCCGCAGCTGATCGTGGACTTCCTGCAACTCCGACGCGAACGCATCTGCCGTCTGCGGCTCCCCCTCCCCCAGTCTTTCCAGTCCCGGGAAGGTTCTGGGGTGCCTCCCGTTGTTGGCGAAGAATGACGTGACCCCCGTGGACACGTGCTTCGTGTTGTTGTAGGCGAACTCGGCGAGCGGCAGGTAATCCACCCACGTCGCAGGCTGTTGATTCGCATAACATCTCAGGTACTGCTGCATGATGGCATTGACCCGCTCCGCTTGCCCGTTGGTCTGCGGGTGTCTCGCCGACGCCAGGTTGATCTTGACGTTCAGGAAGCCCATCAGCTTCTGCCAGAAATTCGAGATGAACTGCCGCCCCCGGTCGGACAGAATAGACCGTGGCAGACCGTGAACCTTGAACACGTGGTCTATGAACAGTTTGGCGGTTTGCTCCGCCGTGGCCACCTTAGCACACGGAATGAAATGTGCCATCTTGGAAAACAAATCCACCACCACCAGCACTGCCGTCTTGCCCCTCAAGCTGGGCAGATCCGTGACAAAGTCCAGGGCCACCCTCTCCCATGGTTCGACCGGAGTTTGCAGCGGTTCCAACAGTCCGGCCGGCGGTCTGTGTACTGGCTTGGCCCTCTGGCAGGTGTCACACCTCGCCACGTAGTCCGCGACCTCCCCTCTCATTCCGGGCCACCAGAAATCCCTGGCTACCAATTCCACCGTCTTCTCCTTGCCAAAGTGCCCGGCAGTGGGCGCGTCGTGCAGCTGCTGCAGCACCTTGGCGCGAAGTTCGTCTCCCGGCACGTAGATGGCCCCTTTACGGAGGAGCAATCCATCTCTCAGCTGGAAACCGTCGGTCGCTGCCTTGCCCCTTTGCACCTCTGCCATCTTTGCTTGCGCGAAGGAGTCATCCTGCAATGCTCGTCGCACCGCCTCCAGGTCCACGGTTGCCGCGGCGCACGCCCACACTGTTGGTGCGAAGATGTGCATGGCGGCCGCTGGCGTTGCGTCCTCCAGATACTGTGGCTTACGGGAGAGAGCGTCCACCATGATGTTGGTGTCCCCCGGGACATACTCTATTCGGAAGTCGAAGTTCGCAAAGAACTCAGCCCAACGTATCTGCCTCTGGTTCAGGAACTGTGCTGTGCGCCAGTGCTCCAGATTCTTGTGCTCCATGCAAACCTGCACCGTGTGCTTGGCTCCGATCAGGAAGTGCCTCCACGCTTTGAACGCTGCATGAATGGCCAGCAACTCCCTGTCCCAGATGGTGTAGTTCTGCTCGGACTTGCTGAGCTTCCTGGAGTAAAACGCTCCCGGCCGCAAAACCCCCTGCGGGTCTTTCTGCAGCAGGACTGCCCCCACGGCTCTGTCCGAGGCGTCTGTCTCCACCCTCATCGGCCTGCTGGGGTCGACATGCAGCAGCTGCTCTTCCGACGCGAAGAGACGCTTGAGTGCCTGAAAGGACTGCTCCGCCTGCTCTGTCCAGATGAACTTCTTTTTCTTGGAGCTAAGCGTGTCCGTGATGGCCGCTGTCTGCATAGCGAAGCCCTTGATAAACTTGCGATAGAAGTTCGCAAAGCCGACAAACCGTTGGACCTCCTTCTGGTTGCGTGGGCTTTTCCAATCCAACACCGCTCGAACCTTGGCGCTGTCCATGGCGAGCCCCTTGTCAGACAACTTGTAGCCCAGAAAATCCACCTCAGTCACGTCGAATTGGCACTTCTCCAGCTTGGCGTAGAGCCTATGCTGCCTTAGCCTGCTCAGCACTTCCTTGACGTGTCTGTCATGCTCCTGCTGCGATTCCGAAAAGATCAGGATGTCATCTAAGAAACAGACGCACGTCTTGTAGAGAAGTCCCGCCAACACGTGATGCATGAAAGCTTGAAAAACGTGGGAGCCATTTTGCAATCCAAAAGGCATAACTCTATATTCGTAGGTGCCCAGTGGCGTGAACATGGCTGTCTTCCACTCATCTCCTTCCCGCATGCGAATGAGGTTGTACGCCCCTCGCATGTCTAACTTGGTGAACACGCTGCCCTTCCGCACCTTTGCTAGGAGGTCGTCGATTCGGGGCATGGGGAAGTCCGATGGCTTGGTCACACTGTTTAAGATGCGATAGTCCACTACAAGTCTTTTTTGGGGCGTGTCCCGCTTCTTAACAAAGAATACAGGACTGCCCCCCGCTGCCTTGGACTCCCGGATGAAACCGCGCTCCAAATTATGATCTATGAACTCTTTGAGTTCTTGCAGTTCGTCCTCTGACATGGAATACAGCTTCCCTTTAGGCAGCGCCGCCCCCGGCAGCAGGTCAATTTTGCAGTCATATGGTCTGTGAGGGGGTAGCCTGTCTGCCTCCTTCTCGCAGAAAACTTCCAAAAATTCTGCGTACTTGTGGGGAATCGCTTGCAGCGTGCCTAGCAGCAGCTGTGACTCCTCTTCCTCTCCTTCCTGCCGGGGCACGATGCAGTGTTCAGCACAAAAGGAAGAGCCGAAAGTCAGTTGCCTCTGGTACCAAGCCAGCGTTGGGCTGTGCTTGTCCAGCCAACTCATGCCCAATACAATGGGCGTGTCCGATAGTTGAGTGACGTTGAAGCTGATTATTTCTCTGTGATTCCCAAGTCGCATCACCATTGGTGGCGTCTGCTTCACCACTTGCCCCCCGAGCAGCTCCCTGCCATCCACCGTGACAACCTGCAGGGGCAGCGTGGCAGGCAGAAACTGTATAGCGTGCCGGTCGACAAAGTCCTGCCCTATAAAGTCCGCATTGCTTCCTGAGTCAATGGTGATTGGCACGTCCATGGTGATTCCATTGGGCAGCTGGAGCGATGCGGTGAGCCTCACTACTGGTTTGGGCGGGAGGGGGTTCACGGGCTGTAAAATCTCTGGGGACTGCGTCACTAACACGTCTGGCTGGGCCCCAGCGCCTCTTCCTCCAGCCAGACTGCGTCGTTTCCCTGCTGTGGTTCTCCGTGCTGCGTTGCTGCAGTCACCATTGCTGAGGCTGCAGTGTGCTTGTGGAGCCTCCGGGGACACTCTTTCGCCATATGCCCTGGATCCTCGCAGATGTAACACTTCCTGTTCCCTCTAGGAGGCTTCGCTTTCACTGTTGCCGGTGCTAGGGCTCTGGCTGCTGACTGAGCCCTTGCACTTCCAACCTCCATAGGTTCCGCCCCTCCTCCTGGCGGAGGCGTGGATTGCGCACGCGCTGCTTCTCTGGGAAGGAAGGAGGAGCCCCT
>NW_028148788.1:12500-17500 GCF_965112155.1 Podarcis liolepis | reverse complement strand
ACTGAAGCAGGGGAGGGCCAGTGTAAGGCAGTATCATGCCCGCTTTTTTGCATTGGTCAGTGCCCTGGAATGGGACATAGATTCGGCTCCAGTCAGAGACCTGTTTTGGGAAGGATTGAGCGGCGCGGTTAAAGACGAAATTGCGAGGGGGGAGAGACCCCGGAACACGCAGGAGATCGTTCAGAGGGCGCTGGCGGTTGGGGTGCGTCTGGAAGAACGTCCATGGAGCAGGGACGAAGGGCGTGGAGGGCGCGAACCAGCGAGAGGCTACTCCTTCGTTCCCAGAGAAGCAGTGCGTGCACAATCCACGCCTCCGCCAGGAGGGGGAGCGGAACCTATGGAGGTTGGAGGTGCAAGGGCTCAGTCAGCAAACAGAGCCCTAGCACCGGGAGCAGTGAAAGCGAAGCCTCCTAGAGGGAACCGGAAGTGCTACATCTGCGACAGTCCCCAGCACATGGCGAAAGAGTGTCCCCAGAGGCTCCACAAGCACACTGCAGCCTCTGCAATGGTAACTGCAGCTACTCAGCAAGGAGAACCACAGCAGGGAAACGACGGAGTCTGGCTGGAGACAGAGGCGCTGGGGCCCAGCCAGACGAGTCAGTGAAGCAGTCCCCAGAGATTTTGCAGCCCACAGACCCCCTCCCGCCCAAGCCCGTAGTGCGGCTCACCGCATCTCTCCAGCTGCCCAATGGAATCACCATGGACGTGCCAATCGCCATTGACTCAGGAAGCAATGCGGACTTTATAGGGCAAGACTTTGTCGACCGGCACGCTATACAGTTGCTGCCTGCCACGCTGCCCCTGCAGGTCGTCACGGTGGATGGCAGGGAGCTGCTAGGGGGGCAGGTGGTGAAGCAAACGCCACCAATGGTGATGCGACTTGGAAATCACAGGGAAGTCATCAGCTTTAATGTCACTCAACTATCGGACACGCCTATTGTATTGGGTATGAGTTGGCTGGACAAGCACAGCCCGACGCTGGCTTGGTACCAGAGGCAGGTGACCTTCGGCTCTTCCTATTGTGCTGAACACTGCATCCTGCCCCGGCAGGAAGGAGAGGAAGAGGAGTCAAAGCTGCAGCTGGGGACGCTGCAAGCAGTTCCCCACAAGTACACAGCATTTTTGGAGGTTTTCTGCGAGAAGGAGGCGGACAAGCTACCCCCCCACAGACCATACGACTGCAAGATTGACCTCCTGCCAGGGGCGGCGTTGCCAAAAGGGAAGCTGTATTCCATGTCTGAGGGCGAACTACAGGAACTCAAAGAGTTCATAGATCACAATTTGGAGCGCGGTTTCATCCGAGAGTCCAAGGCAGTGGAGGGCAGTCCTGTATTCTTTGTCAAGAAGAAAGACACGCCCCAAAAAAGGCTCGTAGTGGACTATCGGACCTTAAACGCTATGACCAAGCCATCGGATTTCCCCATGCCCAGGATCGACGACCACCTTGCGACGGTGCGCAAAGGCCGCGTGTTCACCAAGTTGGACCTGCGAGGGGCGTACAACCTCATTCGCATGCGGGAAGGCGATGAGTGGAAGACAGCCATGTTCACGCCCCTGGGCACCTACGAATACAGAGTTATGCCTTTTGGATTGCAAAATGTCTCCCACTGTTTTCAAGCTTTCATGCATCACGTGTTGGCGGGGCTCCTCTACAAGAAGTGTGTCTGTTTCCTGGATGACATACTGATCTTTTCTGAATCGCAGCAGGATCACGACAGAGACGTCAAGGAAGTGCTGAGCAGACTGCAGCAGCATAGGCTCTACGCCAAGCTGGAAAAGTGCCAGTTCGACGTGTCGGAGGTGGATTTCCTGGGCTACAGGCTGTCAGACAAGGGGCTCGCCATGGACAGCGCCAAGGTTCGCGCGGTGTTGGATTGGAAAAGCCCGCGCAACCGGAAGGAGGTCCAGCGGTTTGTCGGCTTTGCGAACTTCTATCGCAAGTTTATCAAGGGGTTTGCGATGCAGACGGCGGCCATCACAGACACGCTCAGCTCAAAGAAGAAGTTCATCTGGACGGAGCAGGCGGAGCCGTCCTTTCAGGCACTCAAGCGTCTCTTCGCGTCGGAGGAGCAGCTACTACACATCAACCCCAGCAGACCGATGAGGGTGGAGACGGACGCTTCGGACAGAGCCGCGGGAGCAGTTCTGTTGCAGCAAGACCCGCAGGGGGCTTGGAGACCGGGAGCGTTCTACTCCAGGAAGCTCACCAAGTCGGAACAGAACTACACCATCTGGGACAGGGAGTTGTTGGCCATTCATGCAGCATTCAAGGCGTGGAGGCACTTCCTGATCGGAGCCAAGCACACAGTGCAAGTCTGCACGGACCACAAGAATCTGGAGCACTGGCGCACGGCGCGGTTCCTGAACCAGAGGCAGATACGTTGGGCAGAGTTCTTTGCGGAGTTCGACTTCCGTATAGAGTATGTCCCGGGAGACACCAACGTCATGGCCGACGCCCTATCCCGTAAACCGCAATACCTTGAGGAGGCGACGCCAGCGGCGGCCATGCACATCTTCGCACCGACAGCGTGGGCGTGCGCTTCGGCGACGGTTGACCTGGAGGCGGTACGGCGTGCGTTGCAGGACGACTCCTTCGCGCGAGCAAAAATGGCAGAGGTGCACAAGGGCACGGCGGCGACCGGCGAGTTCCAGGTGCGCGATGGATTACTCATCCGTAAAGGGGCCATCTACGTGCCGGGAGACGATCTTCGCGCCAAGGTACTGCAGCAGTTGCACGACGCGCCCACTGCCGGGCACTTTGGCACGGAGAAGACGATGGAATTAGTCGCTAGAGACTTCTGGCGGCCCAGAATGAGAGGGGAAGTCGCGGACTACGTGGCGAGGTGCGACCCCTGCCAGAGGGCCAAACCAGTACACAGACCGCCGGCGGGACTGCTGGAACCGCTGCAAACCCCGTTCGAACCATGGGAGAGAGTGGCCCTGGACTTTGTCACGGATCTGCCCAGCTCGAGGGGCAAGACGGCAGTGCTAGTGGTGGTGGACTTGTTCTCCAAGATGGCACATTTCATTCCGTGTGCGAAGGTGGCCACGGCGGAACAAACCGCCAAACTGTTCATAGATCACGTGTTCAAGGTTCACGGTCTGCCGCGGTCTATACTGTCCGACCGGGGGCGGCAGTTCATCTCGAACTTCTGGCAGAAGCTGATGGGCTTCCTGAACGTCAAGATCAACCTGGCGTCGGCAAGACACCCGCAGACCAACGGGCAAGCGGAGCGGGTCAATGCCATCATGCAGCAGTACCTGAGATGTTATGCGAATCAACAGCCTGCCACGTGGGTGGATTACCTGCCCCTCGCCGAGTTCGCCTACAACAACACGAAGCACGTGTCCACGGGGGTGACGCTGTTCTTCGCCAACAACGGAAGGCACCCCAGAACCTTCCCGGGACTGGAAAGAATGGGGGAGGGGGAGCCGCAGACAGCGGACGCGTTCGCGTCGGAGTTGCAGGAGGTCCATGATCAGCTCCGGCGGCACCTGGAGCTGGCTAAGCACGCATACAAGGTGCAAGCGGACAAACACAGGAGGGTTGGCGAAGAGATCCAAGTGGGCGACTGGGTCTGGTTGGCAGCCCACGCAGTGCCGGCCAGGTCGTTAGCGAAAAAGAAGCTAGGGCATAAACAACTAGGGCCCTACCAATTCGAAGCGCAGATCAACCCGGTGGCCTTCAGGCTGACGCTTCCGGAGGGATCCAGGATGCATCTGGTGTTCCACTGATCGGTGCTCACTCCCTACAAGACACCTCACAGATATCAGGAACCAGGAACGGCACCGAGTCCGCTCCGAGAGGGGACCGAGCAAGGGGGAGTGCCACAGGAGGAGCCCATCAACGAGGTCACAGAGATTTTGGACTCTAGATGGGGGGAAGAGGGAGTAGAATACCTTCTCGCCAGGGAGGGCACCCCGGCCAGTGCCAATTGCTGGGTGCAAGGTTACGCTTTGGAAGACCCTCTGCTCAAGGACGAATTTCATGCCCTCTTCCCACACAGGCCCATGCCAGCAGACTTTTTCGACGACTGGCTTTTCACACCGACGCTTTCAGCCAGCACGTTCCACGGGTTTGACTCGGACGTGGAACGTTCACTGGACACACACTCCCCGGAAGAATCACCCTCGGGATCGGCCTCGGATGCCTCGTATTGGTGGGACGATAGACCAGAGGAACAGTGGCGCAGGACGTGGCTGGAGGTTCCAGGTCGAGCAACGGACCAGGGAGCGACTGAGGCGGAGACTGACGTGGACATGTACAGGGAGGATCTTGGGTTCGAGCACGGAGGCACAGAGATGGAAGCGGAGGTGACCGTCGTCGCAGAGCGCAGGGAGGAAGAACCGGAAGTCTTCAGTTGGAGGCCCGCCACAGGAAGTGAACTGTATCCGGCATTCGCCCCCATGACACTGCAGCACCCAGCACCCGCACCTGAAGGAGGGGAGGGGGGTAGGGGGGGCTTCGAGGGGGGGGTGGATGTCAGGGGTTCAGGAGCAGAGGCGAGGGCAAGGGAGGAAACAGAGAGCGAGGGGGAGGAGTCCGAAGAAAAGATGAGTGATGACGACGACCCGAGATCTCCGAGTCTTTCCAGTGAATCAGAAGATTCACAGAAAGGAGCGCCAGTGGCCAGAGCAAGGGGGGAGCCTAGGGGGACACCCCAGGAAGAAGGGTCCAGAGGGGGTTCAGAGGGCAGCAGTTGGAAATCGGGGCCAGCGTCACCAACAGAGCGCAGTGGGGAGGAAAGGCGCCAGGTATCGAGCTCTGGCAGCTCGCAGCAGGGGGGAGGGCATGAGTCAGGAGTGGCCACACCTCCATCGGGGAGCGAAGAAACGGTCAAGTGGAAAGTGGAAGGTTGGGTGCGCGCGCCAAGTTCAAATGCACAGGAAGGCGGCGCAGTAGGCAGCCCGGAAAGGGAGCCAGGTCCTAAAGCCCGACGCAAGGAGACAGAAGGGTCCGGGGGGGCAGCGTCAGAAGAGTCCAGGAAGGAAGAGACCAC
>NW_028148788.1:0-7500 GCF_965112155.1 Podarcis liolepis | reverse complement strand
CAACAGAGCGCAGTGGGGAGGAAAGGCGCCAGGTATCGAGCTCTGGCAGCTCGCAGCAGGGGGGAGGGCATGAGTCAGGAGTGGCCACACCTCCATCGGAGAGCGAAGAAACGGTCAAGCGGAAAGTGGAAGGTTGGGCGCGCGCGCCAAGTTCAAATGCACAGGAAGGCGGCGCAGTAAGCAGCCCGGAAAGGGAGCCAGGTCCTAAAGCCCGACGCAAGGAGGCAGGAGGGTCCGGGGGGTCAGCGTCAGAAGAGTCCAGGAAGGAAGAGACCACGGGGGGCAGAGGGACCCAGAGAAGAACGGTCAGGTGGAAAAGGTGGAGTAAGGCTAGGGTATTAAGTTGGTGTACAGGGGGCGGAGACTCAGACGGAGCTTCGCCGGTCTAGCTTATAAGACGTAGAGCTGCACGCAGCAGCTTGGAAATGGAAACTGTAACTCAATAAAGACTTTTATAAAGTGAACGCTGGCTAGCGTGATCCTCTGTGAGCTAGGATCTGGGAGCAGCTCTGACAGTAAGCTCCGTCTCAACGTTGTGGGCATCTAAAGCCTCATGGAGAGGAGAGAAGGCTGGTGCCTACTAGCGAGCTCACGAACGGCAGACAAGATGACGGCCGAACAGCAGATAGCGGATCTCAGAGAAGCAGTGACACAACTGAATGCCGAGATACTTGCATCCAGGAAGAGAGAGGAGGACGCAGCTGCCGCCTACAGGGATCTCCAGGTCAGGTTGGAAATGCTTACGAAGCAAGGGCAACTGACACCCAGACCGGAGGGGATTGGGTTGGGGAGACGAGCAGGCGGTCTAGTCTCTCACTTCGATGGGAATTTACAACAGTACCCCAACTTTAGAGCAGATGTAAAGTGTGCACTGCAACTGCTGGACAAGGACTTTAGAGATGAGCAAGAGAAGGTGGGGTTTATCATGTCCCATTTGCATGGAGATGCTAAAGCATGGCTGCGCAATTTGTGGAGAGATAAGGATCCGGCGCTCCAAAATGCGGATGCCTTTATTAAAGCGATGGATGGGTGCTTTTTATCAAGCATAGACGTGGATCTTGCCCGGAAGGAGGTACATGGACTGAAGCAGGGGAGGGCCAGTGTAAGGCAGTATCATGCCCGCTTTTTTGCATTGGTCAGTGCCCTGGAATGGGACATAGATTCGGCTCCAGTCAGAGACCTGTTTTGGGAAGGCTTGAGCGGCGCGGTTAAAGACGAAATTGCGAGGGGGGAGAGACCCCGGAGCACGCAGGAGATCGTTCAGAGGGCGCTGGCGGTTGGGGTGCGTCTGGAAGAACGTCCATGGAGCAGGGACGAAGGGCGTGGAGGGCGCGAACCAGCCAGAGGCTACTCCTTCGTTCCCAGAGAAGCAGCGCGTGCGCAATCCACACCTCCGCCAGGAGGAGGAGCGGCACCTATGGAGGTTGGAGGTGCAAGGGCTCAGTCAGCAACCAGAGCCCTAGCACCGGGAGCAGCGAAAGCTAAGCCTCCTAGAGGGAACCGGAAGTGTTACATCTGCGACGATCCCCAGCACATGGCGAAAGAGTGTCCCCAGAGGCTCCACAAGCACACTGCAGCTTCAGCAATGGTAACTGCAGCAACTCAGCAAGGAGAACCACAGCAGGGAAACGACGGAGTCTGGCTGGAGACAGAGGCACTGGGGCCCAGCCAGACGTGTCAGTGAAGCAGTCCCCAGAGATTTTGCAGCCCACAGACCCCCTCCCACCCAAACCAGTAGTGAGGCTCACCGCATCGCTCCAGTTACCCAATGGACTCACCATGGACATGCCAATCACCATTGACTCAGGAAGCAATGCGGACTTTATAGGGCAAGACTTTGTCGACCGGCACGCTATACAGTTGCTGCCTGCCACACTGCCCCTGCAGGTCGTCACGGTGGATGGCAGGGAGCTGCTAGGGGGGCAGGTGGTGAAGCAAACGCCACCAATGGTGATGCGACTTGGAAATCACAGGGAAGTCATCAGCTTTAATGTCACTCAACTATCGGACACGCCTATTGTATTGGGCATGAGTTGGCTGGACAAGCACAGCCCGACGCTGGCTTGGTACCAGAGGCAGGTGACCTTTGGCTCTTCCTATTGTGCTGAACACTGCATCCTGCCCCGGCAGGAAGGAGAGGAAGAGGAGTCACAGCTGCAGCTGGGGACGCTGCAAGCAGTTCCCCACAAGTACGCAGCATTTTTGGAGGTTTTCTGCGAGAAGGAGGCGGACAAGCTACCCCCCCCCCACAGACCATACGACTGCAAGATTGACCTCCTGCCAGGGGCGGCGTTGCCAAAAGGGAAGCTGTATTCCATGTCTGAGGACGAACTACAGGAACTCAAAGAGTTCATAGATCACAATTTGGAGCGCGGTTTCATCCGAGAGTCCAAGGCAGTGGGGGGCAGTCCTGTATTCTTTGTCAAGAAGAAAGACACGCCCCCAAAAAGGCTCGTAGTGGATTATCGGACCTTAAACGCTTTGACCAAGCCGTCGGATTTCCCCATGCCCAGGATCGACGACCTCCTCGCGACGGTGCGCAAAGGACGCGTCTTCACCAAGTTGGACCTGCAAGGGGCGTACAACCTCATTCGCATGCGGGAAGGCGATGAGTGGAAGACAGCCATGTTCACGCCCCTGGGCACCTACGAATACAGAGTTATGCCTTTCGGATTACAAAATGGCTCCCACTGTTTTCAAGCTTTCATGCATCACGTGTTGGCGGGGCTCCTCTACAAGAAGTGTGTCTGTTTCCTGGATGACATACTGATCTTTTCTGAATCGCAGCAGGATCACGACAGAGACGTCAAGGAAGTGCTGAGCAGACTGCAGCAGCATAGGCTCTACGCCAAGCTGGAAAAGTGCCAGTTCGACATGTCGGAGGTGGACTTCCTGGGCTACAGGTTGTCAGACAAGGGGCTCGCCATGGACAGCGCCAAGGTTCGTGCGGTGTTGGATTGGAAAAGCCCGCGCAACCGGAAGGAGGTCCAGCGGTTTGTCGGCTTTGCGAACTTCTATCGCAAGTTTATCAAAGGGTTTGCGATGCAGACGGCGGCCATCACAGACACGCTCAGCTCCAAGAAGAAGAAGTTCATCTGGACGGAGCAGGCGGAGCCGTCCTTTCAGGCACTCAAGCGTCTCTTCGCGTCGGAGGAGCAGCTACTACACGTCAACCCCAGCAGACCGATGAGGGTGGAGACGGACGCTTCGGATAGAGCCGTGGGAGCAGTTCTGTTGCAGCAAGACCAGCAGGGGGCTTGGAGACCGGGAGCGTTCTACTCCAGGAAGCTCACCAAGTCGAAACAGAACTACACCATCTGGGACAGGGAGTTGTTGGCCATTCATGCAGCATTCAAGGCGTGGAGGCACTTCCTGATCGGAGCCAAGCACACAGTGCAGGTCTGCACGGACCACAAGAATCTGGAGCACTGGCGCACGGCGCGGTTCCTGAACCAGAGGCAGATACGTTGGGCAGAGTTCTTTGCCGACTTCGACTTCCGTATAGAGTATGTCCCGGGGGACACCAACATCATGGCGGACGCCCTATCCCGTAAACCGCAATACCTCGAGGAGGCGACGCCAGCGGCGGCCATGCACATCTTCGCACCGACAGCGTGGGCATGCGCTTCGGCGACGGTTGACCTGGAGGCGGTACGGCGTGCGTTGCAGGACGACTCCTTCGCGCGAGCAAAAATGGCAGAGGTGCACAAGGACACGGCGGCGACCGGCGAGTTCCAGATTCGCGATGGATTACTCATCCGTAAAGGGGCCATCTACGTGCCAGAAGACGACCTTCGCGCCAAGATACTGCAGCAGTTGCACGACGCGCCCACTGCCAGGCACTTTGGCACAGAGAAGACGATGGAATTAGTCGCCAGAGACTTCTGGTGGCCCAGAATGAGAGGGGAAGTCGCGGACTACGTGGCGAGGTGCGACACCTGCCAGAGGGCCAAACCAGTACACAGACCGCCGGCGGGACTGCTGGAACCGCTGCAAACCCCGTTCGAACCATGGGAGAGAGTGGCCCTGGACTTTGTCACGGATCTGCCCAGCTCGAGGGGCAAGACGGCAGTGCTAGTGGTGGTGGACTTGTTCTCCAAGATGGCACATTTCATTCCGTGTGCGAAGGTGGCCACGGCGGAACAAACCGCCAAACTGTTCATAGATCACGTGTTCAAGGTTCACGGTCTGCCGCGGTCTATACTGTCCGACCGGGGGCGGCAGTTCATCTCGAACTTCTGGCAGAAGCTGATGGGCTTCCTGAACGTCAAGATCAACCTGGCTTCGGCTAGACACACGCAGACCAACGGACAAGCGGAGCGGGTCAACGCCATCATGCAGCAGTATCTGAGATGTTATGCGAATCAACAGCCTGCGACGTGGGTGGATTACCTGCCTCTCGCCGAGTTCGCCTACAACAACACGAAGCACGTGTCCACGGGGGTGACGCCGTTCTTCGCAAACAACGGAAGGCACCCCAGAACCTTCCCAGGACTGGAGAGAATGGGGGAGGGGGAGCCGCAGACTGCAGCCGCGTTTGCGTCGGAGTTGCAGGAGGTCCACGATCAGCTTCGGCGGCACCTGGAGCTGGCTAAGCACGCATACAAGGTACAAGCGGACAAACACAGGAGGGTTGGCGAAGAGATCCAGGTGGGAGACTGGGTCTGGTTGGCAGCCCACGCAGTGCCGGCCAGGTCGTTAGCGAAGAAGAAACTAGGGCATAAACAACTGGGGCCCTACCAAGTTGAAGAGCAGGTCAACCCGGTGGCCTTCAGGCTGACGCATCCGGAGGGCTCCAGGATGCATCCGGTGTTCCACAGATCGGTGCTCACTCCCTACAAGACACCTCACAGATTTCAGGAACCAGGAACGGCGCCGAGTCCGATCCGAGAGGGAACCGAGCAAGGGGGAGTGCCACAAGAGGAGCCAATCAACGAGGTCACAGAGATTTTGGACTCTAGATGGGGAGAAGAGGGGGTAGAATACCTCCTCGCCAAGGAGGGAACCCCGGCCTGTGCCAACAGCTGGGTGCCGAGCTACGCTTTGGAGGAACCTCTGCTCAAAGACGAGTTTCATGCCCTTTTCCCACACAGGCCCATGCCAGCAGACTTTTTCGACGATTGGCTTTTCACACCGACGCTTTCAGCCAGCACGTTCCAGGTGTTCGACTCGGACGAGGAACCGACACGGGACACACGTTCCCCGGAGGGGTCACCCTCGGGATCTGCCTCAGAACCCTCGTATTGGTGGGACGATAGACCAGAGGAACAGTGGCGCAGGAAGTGGCTGGAGGTTCCAGGTCGAACGACGGACCCCAGAACGACTGAGGCAGAGACGGACGTGGACATGTACGGGGAGGATTTTGGGTTTGAGCATGGAGGCACAGAGATGGAAGCGGAGGTGACCGTTGTCGACGAGCGCAGGGAGGAAGAACCGGAAGTCTTCAGTTGGAGGCCCGCCAAGGGGAGCGAACTGTATCCGGCATTCGTCCCCATGACACGGCAGCACCCAGCTCCCGCACCGGAAGGAGGGGAGGGGGGAAGGGGGGGCTTCGAGGGGGGGATGGATGTCAGGGGTTCAGGAGCAGAGGCGAGGGCAAGGGAGGAAACAGAGAGCGAGGGGGAGGAGTCCGAAGAAAAGATGAGTGACGACGACGACCCGAGATCTCAGAGTCTGTCCAGTGAATCAGAAGATTCACAGAAAGGAGCGCCAGTGGCCAGAGCAAGGGGGGAGCTTAGGGGGACACCCCAGGAAGAAGGGTCCAGAGAGGGTTCAGAGGGCAGCAGTTGGAAATCGGGGCCAGCGTCACCAACAGAGCGCAGTGGGGAGGAAAGGTGCCAGGTATCGAGCTCTGGCAGCTCGCAGCAGGGGGGAGGGCATGAGTCAGGAGTGGCCACACCTCCATCGGAGAGCGAAGAAACGGTCAAGCGGAAAGTGGAAGGTTGGGCGCGCGCGCCAAGTTCAAATGCACAGGAAGGCGGCGCAGTAAGCAGCCCGGAAAGGGAGCCAGGTCCTAAAGCCCGGCGCAAGGAGACAGGAGGGTCCGGGGGGTCAGCGTCAGAAGAGTCCAGGAAGGAAGAGACCACGGGGGGCAGAGGGACCCAGAGAAGAACAGTCAGGCGGAAAAGGTGCAGTAAGGCTAGGTTATTAAGTTGGTGTACAAGGGGCGGAGACTCAGACGGAGCTTCGCCGGTCTAGCTTATAAGACGTAGAGCTGCACGCGGCAGCTTGGAAATGGAAACTGTAACTCAATAAAGACTTTTATAAAGTGAACGCTGGCTAGCGTGATCCTCTGTGAGCTAGGATCCGGGAGCAGCTCTGACAGGTTCTAACAATTCAGTTTCTAATTTTGATTTCTCCACCTGGAAGCCAGTTTTCCTATCTTGTTTATAAACCTCCATTATTTGATAATAATGGAGCCAATCTTGTACTTTAGGTTTCAATTTCTCATGACTCTGTAATTTCAATTTATCTCCATCTTGTTCCAAAATTTCCCAATACTTTGGCCATTCGGCCTCCATATTGAGTTTCTTCAATGCCTTAGCCTCCAAGGGTGACAGCCATCTAGGGGTTTTATTTTCCAACAAGTCTTTATATCTTATCCAAACATTAAACAACGCTTTTCTAACAATGTGATTTTTAAAGGCCCTATGCACTTTGATTTTATCATACCATAGATATGCATGCCAACCAAATGTATTATTGAAACCTTCTAAATCCAAGATATCTGTGTTCTCGAGGAGCATCCACTCTTTCAGCCAGCAAAACGCTGCTGCTTCATAATACAATTTTAAGTCTGGTAGGGCAAATCCCCCTCTTTCTTTTGCATCTGTAAGTACTTTAAATTTTATTCTGGGCTTGTTGCCCTGCCAGACAAATTTCGTAATGTCTTTCTGCCACCTCTTGAAACAGTCCATCTTGTCGAGAATCTGCAAAGTTTGAAACAATAATAATAATAATAATAATAATAATAATAATAATAAATTTTATTTATATCCCGCCCTCCCCAGCCGAAGCCGGGCTCAGGGCGGCTAACAACAATAAAAAAGTACAAAAGTACAACATAAACAGCATTCTAAAATCATTCATTATAAAAATTAATTAATTCAAGCCACTGGCAACCATTGGGCCAGAGCTCCGCGAAGATTGCCGAGGGAGGGAGTCAGGCTGTGCCCTAGCCAAAGGCCTGGTGGAACAGCTCTGTCTTGCAGGCCCTGCGGAAAGATGTCAAGTCCCGCAGGGCCCTGGTCTCTTGTGACAGAGTGTTCCACCAGATCGGAGCCACAGCCGAAAAAGCCCTGGCTCTAGTTGAGGCCAGCCTAACTTCTCTGTGGCCTGGGACCTTCAAGATGTTTTTATTTGAAGACCGTAGGTTTCTCTGTGGGGCATACCAGGAGAGGCGGTCCCGTAGGTACGAGGGTCCTAGGCCATATAGGGCTTTAAAGGTTAAAACCAGCACCTTAAACCTGATCCTGTACTCCACCGGGAGCCAGTGCAGCT
>NW_028148789.1:0-10216 GCF_965112155.1 Podarcis liolepis | reverse complement strand
GGGACTTCCGGGACGCCGCAGCCATGGGAAGGAGCGCGAGCCTGCCCTTCGGGGGAGTCTCGAACAACACAGAGGTCTAGAGGGGTCACGAAGGCTCCGTGAACCTCGTAACCCCAGGAGGATTATCCTGAGGGTCAAGGTACCCAGCGACGCTGCCCAAGCTTCCCTGTATTGTCAGCGTTTTGCAGGGTTTGAGCTGCAGCATGAAGGGGATGTAACAGACTCTGTGTTGTGAAGCCTCAGGCTCCGTGTGAAAGCGGTGAACCTCCGACAACAGTCATAAAACTGGGAAAAAACAAACCAACTAAGCTGATAAAAAGACTAACTAAAGAACCCAGCGTAAAAGGATTACGAAAGGAGCAGGAATCCACTACCGGCGGTAAGAGAAAATGGAGTACAACGTAAGGCTGGGAGAGAGGGAAAACAAAAAAAGCTGCCGCTAAGTGGTTGTAGAAGAGAGACCTCAGATACAAAGTATAAGGACTCTGAGGCAAAGTAACAAATGAAAATATCTTAAGGGATTAGAAAGAAGTGAAAGGAATTTTTCTGTTCAACTTGGTGAGATAGCAGCGTTTATGACCGGGAAGAGATTGCAGGGGCGGTTTCATGGCAATTAACTCCTTTGCACGCCGTCTGTAAACATAGTCTGAGTCAAGCAGCATACGCTTAGAGACTTTTATTATTCACACCTGTCAGGGGTTTAGGAGCAGAGGCACGGGCAAGGGAGGAAACAGAGAGCGAAGGGGAGGAGGCAGAAGAAAAGATGAGTGATGACGACGACCCGAGATCTCCTAGTCTTTCCAGTGAATCAGAGGATTCACAGAAAGGAGCACCAGTGGCCAGGGCAAGGGGGGAGTCTAGGGGGGCACCCCAGGAAGATAGAGCCAGAGGGGACTCAGGGGGGAGCAGCTGGAAATCGGGACCAGCGTCACCGCCAGGAAGCAGGGAAGAGGAAGGGAGCCAGGGGGGAAGCGCTGGCAGCTCACCACAGGAGGGAGGGCATGAGTCAGGAGTGGCCACACCTCCATCGGGGAGCGAAGAAACGGTTAAGAGGAAAGTGGAAGGTTGGGCGCGCGCGCCAAGTTCAAATGCAGAGGAAGGCGGCGCAGTAAGCAGCCCCGAAAGGGAACCAGGTCCTAAAGCCCGGCGCAAGGAGGCAGGAGGGTCCGGGTCAGCGTCAGAAGAATCCCGGAAGGAAGAAGCCCCGGGGGGTAGAGGGACCCAGAGGAGGACAGTCAGGCGGAAAAGGTGGAGCAAGGCTAGGATATTAAGTTGGTGCACACGGGGCGGAGACTCAGACGGAGCTTCGCCGACCTAGCTACTAGACGTAGAGTTGCGCGCAGCAGCGTGAGAATGGAAACTGTAATTCAATAAAGACTTTTACTTAATGATCGCTGGCTAGCGTGATCCTCTGTGAGCTAGGATCTTCAAGCAGCTCTGACAGTAAGCTCCGTCTCCCTCTTGTGGGCATCTACAGCCTCGAGGAGGGGAGAGAAACAGGTGCCTACTAGCGAGCTCACGAACGGCAGACGACATGACGGCTGAGCAGCAGATAGAGGAACTCAGAAACGCAGTGGCACAACTGAACGCCGAGGCTCTCGCATCCAGGAAGAGAGAGGAGGAGGCAGCTGCCGCCTGCAGGGATCTCCAGGTCAGGTTAGACGTGCTGACAAAGCAGACACCCCGGCAGGAGGGAATTGGGTTGGCGAGACGGACAGGCGGGCTGGTCTCTCACTTCGATGGGAACCTGCAACAGTATCCCAACTTTAGAGCCGACGTACTGTGCGCACTGCAACTGCTGCATAAAGACTTTAGAGATGAACAAGAGAGAGTGGGGTTCATCATGTCCCATTTGCATGGGGATGCGAAAGCATGGCTACGCAATTTATGGAGAGATAAGGATCCGGCGCTCCAGAATGCAGATGCCTTTATTAAAGCGATGGATGGGTGTTTTTTATCAAGTATTGACGTGGATCTTGCACGGAAGGAGGTGCATGGGCTGAGACAAGGGAGGGCCAGCGTCAGGCAGTATCATGCCCGCTTTTTCGCCTTGGTCAGTGCCCTGGAATGGGACAGAGATTCGGCTCCTGTAAGAGACCTCTTTTGGGAGGGGCTGCACAACTCGATTAAAGATGAGATCGCGAGGGGGGAGAGACCCCGAACCACCCAGGAGGTCGTTCAGAGGGCACTGGCAGTGGGGGTGAGGCTGGAAGGACGTCCGTGGAGCAGGGACGAAGGGCGTGGAGGGCGCGAACCAGCCGGGGGCCCCTCCTTCCTTCCCAGAGAAGCAGCGCGGGCGCAATCCACGCCTCCGCCAGGAGGAGGAGCCGAACCTATGGAGGTTGGAGGTGCAAGGGCTCAGTCAGCAACCAGAGCCCTAGCACCGGCAGCAGTGAAAGCGAAGCCTCCTAGAGGGAACAGGAAGTGTTACGTCTGTGAGGAGCCAGGGCATATGGCAAAAGAGTGTCCCCAGAGGCCCCACAAGCTCACTGCAGCCTCAGCAATGGTGACTGCAGCAACGCAGCAAGGAGGACCACAGCAGGGAAACGACGCTGTCTGGCTGGAGGAAGAGGCACTGGGGCCCAGCCAGACGTGTTAGTGACGCAGTCCCCAGAGATTTTACAGCCCGTGAACCCCCTCCCGCCCAAACCAGTAGTGAGGCTCACAGCATCTCTCCAGCTGCCCAATGGAATCACCATGGACGTGCCAATCACCATTGACTCAGGCAGCAATGCGGACTTTATAGGGCAGGACTTTGTCGACAGGCACGCTGTGCAGTTGCTGCCGGCCACACTGCCCCTGCAGGTTGTCACGGTGGATGGCAGGGAGCTGCTCGGGGGGCAAGTGGTGAAGCAGACGCCACCAATGGTGATGCGACTTGGGAATCACAGAGAAATCATCAGCTTCAACGTCACTCAACTATCTGACACGCCCATTGTATTGGGCATGAGTTGGCTGGACAAGCACAGCCCAACGATGGCTTGGTACCAGAGGCAGCTGACCTTCGGCTCTTCCTTTTGTGCTGAACACTGCATCGTGCCCAGGCAGGAAGGAGAGGAAGAGGAGTCACAGCTGCTGCTAGGCACGCTGCAAGCGATTCCCCACAAGTACGCTGAATTTTTGGAAGTTTTCTGCGAGAAGGAGGCAGACAGGCTACCCCCTCACAGACCATATGACTGCAAAATTGACCTGCTGCCGGGGGCGGCGCTGCCTAAAGGGAAACTGTATTCCATGTCAGAGGACGAACTGCAAGAACTCAAGGAGTTCATTGATCATAATTTGCAGCGCGGCTTCATCCGGGAGTCCAGGGCAGTGGGGGGCAGTCCCGTATTCTTTGTTAAGAAGCGGGACACGCCCCAAAAGAGACTCGTAGTGGATTACAGGATTTTGAACAGTGTGACTAGGCCATCGGACTTCCCCATGCCCCGAATTGACGACCTCCTCGCAAAGGTACGGAAGGGCAGAGTGTTCACCAAGTTGGACCTGCGGGGGGCGTACAACCTCATTCGCATGCGGGAGGGTGATGAGTGGAAGACAGCCATGTTCACGCCACTGGGGACCTACGAATATAGAGTTATGCCTTTTGGATTGCAAAATGGCTCCCACGTTTTTCAAGCGTTTATGCATCACGTGTTGGCGGGACTTCTCTACAAGACGTGCGTCTGTTTCTTAGATGACATCCTGATCTTTTCGGAGTCGCAGCAGGAGCATGACAAACACGTCAAGGAAGTGCTGAGCAGGCTAAAGCAACATAGGCTCTACGCCAAGCTGGAGAAGTGCCAATTTGACGTGCCGGAGGTGGATTTTCTGGGCTACAAGCTGTCTGACAAGGGGCTCGCCATGGACAGCGCCAAGGTTCGAGCGGTGTTGGATTGGAAGAGCCCGCGCAACCGGAAGGAGGTCCAACGGTTTGTCGGCTTTGCGAACTTCTATCGCAAGTTTATCAAGGGCTTCGCGATGCAGACGGCGGCCATCACTGACACGCTTAGCTCCAAAAAAAAGAAGTTCATTTGGACAGAGCAGGCGGAGCAGTCCTTTCAGGCACTCAAGCGTCTCTTCGCGTCGGAAGAGCAGCTGCTTCATGTCAACCCCAGCAAGCCGATGAGGGTGGAGACAGACGCCTCGGACAGAGCCGTGGGGGCGGTCCTGCTGCAGAAAGACCCGCAGGGGGTGTGGCGACCGGGAGCGTTTTACTCCAGGAAGCTCAGCAAGTCCGAGCAGAACTACACCATATGGGACAGGGAGTTGCTGGCCATTCACGCAGCGTTCAAGGCGTGGAGGCACTTTCTGATCGGCGCCAAGCACACGGTGCAGGTTTGCACGGACCACAAGAATCTAGAGCACTGGCGCACGGCACAGTTCCTGAACCAGAGGCAGATACGTTGGGCTGAGTTCTTTGCGAACTTCGACTTCCGAATAGAGTATGTCCCGGGGGACACCAACATCATGGCAGACGCTCTCTCCCGTAAGCCACAGTATCTGGAGGACGCAACACCAGCGGCCGCCATGCACATCTTCGCACCAACAGTGTGGGCGTGCGCCGCGGCGACCGTGGACCTAGAGGCGGTGCGACGAGCGTTGCAGGGGGACTCCTTCGCACAAGCAAAGATGGCAGAGGTGCAAAGGGGCAAGGCAGCGGCCGACGGTTTCCAGCTAAGAGATGGATTGCTCATCCGTAAAGGGGCCATCTACGTGCCGGGAGACGAACTTCGAGCCAAGGTGCTGCAGCAGCTGCACGACGCGCCCACGGCCGGGCACTTTGGCAAGGAGAAGACGGTGGAATTAGTAGCCAGGGATTTCTGGTGGCCTGGAATGAGAGGGGAGGTCGCAGACTACGTGGCGAGGTGTGACACCTGCCAGAGGGCCAAACCAGTGCACAAACCGCCGGCCGGACTGTTGGAACCGCTGCAAACTCCGGTCGAACCTTGGGAAAGGGTGGCCCTGGACTTTGTCACGGATCTGCCCAGCTCAAGGGGCAAGACGGCAGTGCTGGTGGTGGTGGACCTGTTTTCCAAGATGGCGCATTTCATTCCGTGTGCTAAGGTGGCCACGGCGGAGCAAACCGCCAAACTGTTCATAGACCACGTGTTCAAGGTTCACGGTCTGCCACGGTCTATTCTGTCCGACCGGGGGCGGCAGTTCATCTCGAATTTCTGGCAGAAGCTGATGGGCTTCCTGAACGTCAAGATCAACCTGGCGTCGGCGAGACACCCGCAGACCAACGGGCAAGCGGAACGGGTCAATGCCATCATGCAGCAGTACCTGAGATGTTATGCAAATCAACAGCCTGCGACGTGGGTGGATTACCTGCCGCTTGCCGAGTTCGCCTACAACAACACGAAGCACGTGTCCACGGGGGTCACGCCGTTCTTCGCCAACAACGGGAGGCACCCCAGAACCTTCCCGGGACTGGAAAGAATGGGGGAGGGGGAGCCGCAGACAGCAGATGCGTTCGCGTCGGAGCTGCAGGAAGTCCACGATCAGCTGAGGCGCCACCTGGAGCTGGCCAAGCACGCATACAAGGTACAAGCAGACAAGCACAGAAGGGTTGGAGAAGAGCTCCACGTGGGAGACTGGGTTTGGTTAGCAGCCCACGCAGTGCCGGCCAGGTCGTTGGCCAAGAAGAAACTAGGGCATAAACAACTGGGGCCCTACCAAGTCGAAGAGCAGGTCAACCCGGTAGCTTTCAGACTGGCACTTCCGGAGGGTTCCAGAATGCATCCGGTATTCCACAGATCGGTGCTCACTCCCTACAAGGCACCGCACAGGTTCCAGGAACCCGGAACGGCGCCGAGTCCGGCCAGAGACAGAACAGGGCACGCGGGAGTGGCACAGAAGGAGCGCATCAACGAAGTCACGGAGATTTTGGACTCCAGATGGGGGGAAGAGGGGGTAGAATACTTTCTCGCCAAGGAGGGCACCCCGGCCAGTGCGAACAGCTGGGTGCCGGGCTACGCCTTAGACGAACCTCTGCTCAAAGACGAGTTTCATGCCCTCTTCCCACATAGACCTATGCCAGCAGACTTTTTCGACGACTGGCTTTTCACGCCCACGCTTTCGGCCAGCACGTTCCGGGGGTTCGACTCGGACGAGGAACCGACACGAGACGTCCGTTCCCCGGAGGGGTCACCCTCGGGATCTGCCTCAGAACCCTCGTATTGGTGGGACGATAGGCCAGAGGAGCAGTTCCGCAGAAAGTGGCTGGAATGCTCAGGACGAGCAACGCCGCCAGGAGGAAGTGAGGGAGAGACGGACATGGACATTTTCGGGGACGACCCTGGTTTCGAGCACGGCGGCACAGAGATGGAAGCGGAGGTGACCGTCGTCGACGAGAGCAGGGAGGAAGACCCGGGAGAGTTCAGATGGAGGCCCGCCACGGGAAGCGACCGATATCCGACGTTCGTCCCTTTGCAACAGCAGCCCCCAGCTCCAGCACCGGAAGGAGGGGAGGGGGGAATGGGGGGCTTCGAGGGGGGGATGGATGTCAGGGGTTTAGGAGCAGAGGCACGGGCAAGGGAGGAAACAGAGAGCGAAGGGGAGGAGGCAGAAGAAAAGATGAGTGATGACGACGACCCGAGATCTCCTAGTCTTTCCAGTGAATCAGAGGATTCACAGAAAGGAGCACCAGTGGCCAGGGCAAGGGGGGAGTCTAGGGGGGCACCCCAGGAAGATAGAGCCAGAGGGGACTCAGGGGGGAGCAGCTGGAAATCGGGACCAGCGTCACCGCCAGGAAGCAGGGAAGAGGAAGGGAGCCAGGGGGGAAGCGCTGGCAGCTCACCACAGGAGGGAGGGCATGAGTCAGGAGTGGCCACACCTCCATCGGGGAGCGAAGAAACGGTTAAGAGGAAAGTGGAAGGTTGGGCGCGCGCGCCAAGTTCAAATGCAGAGGAAGGCGGCGCAGTAAGCAGCCCCGAAAGGGAACCAGGTCCTAAAGCCCGGCGCAAGGAGGCAGGAGGGTCCGGGTCAGCGTCAGAAGAATCCCGGAAGGAAGAAGCCCCGGGGGGTAGAGGGACCCAGAGGAGGACAGTCAGGCGGAAAAGGTGGAGCAAGGCTAGGATATTAAGTTGGTGCACACGGGGCGGAGACTCAGACGGAGCTTCGCCGACCTAGCTACTAGACGTAGAGTTGCGCGCAGCAGCGTGAGAATGGAAACTGTAATTCAATAAAGACTTTTACTTAATGATCGCTGGCTAGCGTGATCCTCTGTGAGCTAGGATCTTCAAGCAGCTCTGACAGTACCCCTGACCATTAGGTCCAGTCGTGACCAACTCTGGGGTTGCAGCGCTCATCTCGCTTTATTGGCCGAGGGAGCCAGCATACAGCTTCCGGGTCATGTGGCCAGCATGACTAAGGCGCTTCTGGCAAACCAGAGCAGCGCACGGAAACGCTGTTTACGTTCCCGCCGCAGCGGTATCTATTTATCTACTTGCACTTTGATGTGCTTTCAAACTGCTAGGTTGGCAGGAGCTGGGACTGAGCAATGGGAGCTCACCCCGTCGCGGGGATTCGAACCGTGACCTTCTGATTGGCAAGTCCTAGGCTTTGTGGTTTAACCCACAGCACCACCTGTGTCCCACCATTGCAAATACTATACACACCCAATTACAAAGCCACCATCCTTTCTCCTCCCTACAAGGACAATACTGAGACAAAGGAAATTGCTTGTGGGCTGGTTGCTACTGCGGAACCTGCCTTCACTTTTGCTCCTCTAGCCTGCCCAGATTTCCTTCCAATTCCAATTTAACTCTATGATTACCAGTTACTATATGCAGGTGGTGCTGTGGTCTAAACCACTGAGCCACTGATGTATTGGTGTGCATGTGGGGACAGTTTTATGCTTTTTTTGATAACTCTCTAAATTGTTTGTTATTCTACATTGTCTGTTACACTGAATTTCTTCAACATGGAAATTCTGTGAGCGGAGAAACTGACAGAATTGCCTATTTCTTTTTGTTTTCCCATTCATATCTTCCACTTCGTTGTACTTAAATTTGACAGTATATTTACTAGCCTTGAACAATTGCTGCATTCTGAGCATAAACAACAGCAGTTAGTGCCTCCTCCCTGCTTTTCATGGCATTTCCATTTTAATTCCTTTGAATATTTTGCTCTCTTCTTTCTTGGTTTCCATGATGTTATATACTCCCCTATCAACTATTGTTTGTTTTACTCTGCTGTACCATCCACTCAGTATCTGAAATTGGTCTGTGGTTTAGAAGGTGGCCCTCTTACAACAGTTTCTCAATGGTTCTTCCCTCCACCTCACAATGTACAATCTTTCAGTATACAGTGGTACCTTGGGTTACAGATGCTTCAGGTTACAGACTCCACTAACCCAGAAATAGTACCTCTGGTTAAGAACTTTGCTTCAGGATGAGAACAGAAATCACACAATGGTGGCGCGCGGCAGCCGTGAGAGGCCCCATTAGCTAAAGTGGTACCTCAGGTTAAGAACAGTTTCAGGTTAAGAATGGACCTCCAGAACAAATTAAGTTCTTTACCCGAGGTTGTTGCCAGAATTCCCTCTCTCCCTCTCCCTCTCTCCCTTCTCTTTCTCTTTCTCTTTCTCTTCTCTTCTCTTTCTCTTATATTTGCAAATCTAACACACACACCTGTTTTTTCAATTCTATGATTCTATGATTTTTCTCGTTTTCCAAATGGTTCCTTCACCTTCCCTCCATCACTAGATACTCATTTGCCTGGTATCCTCTTAATTCCTTTGGGACAGCCAGCTTGTTCACACTCAGGTCACAGAAAGAATGATGAGAAATAAATGGCTATGATTCAGAGGATGAACTAACAGCCTCCACATGTATCCATGTTTTTTCTTAGATAGATTGACAGAAAAAAAGACTTTCATGTCTCATAAATGTGAATTCAAAGGGCAGATTCAAATAAATACGAAGTATGTCACTGAATATTTTGTGACTGGCTGAGTTTGAAAGCATTGTTTGAAAGCAAATCATATGTTGATGCTGCATGCATGTGTGTGTGTACATGTGCAATAATTTCAGTAGAGACAGTCATTCAACTTCCCTGGAAATACAAATTTTGGCGTGCTAGTATTAAAAGCCCCAAATTCTTGCTAGTTCAGGTTATAATCTGAACCGGAGAAGAATTTTTCAACCAACCCTCTTTCTTTGGACAGACTCAACCAATTATCCCAAACTCCCTTCCCCTTCACATCAAATCCCTCTTTCCAGTCAGTAAGCAGCCATGGGAAGAGAGAAGGGCCTATTTCACTGTTGTGCTCTCTGTCACCGAGAATACTGCACAACAAGACACCAGGATACAAGGCCCCATTATCCCTTGGCAAATGTAGATTCCCAAAGATTACTTGAACCCTGATGCACATCTGTGCAGCAAACCAGAGGGGAGATTGGAAGAGACTTCCCCAGAGGTGTTTTATGCTTGTCAGGGGGCTGCTGTTGGTTGCACCAACCAGAGAAGTGATGTTTAGGGGGGAAAGGTTTGGGTACCAGTCACAGGTGGGATAAAAGAGGGCTGAGTGGGTGTTAGGGCAGGGCAAAGAGGGAGGTTCAGACTGGTTTGGAAATAAACTGAACTTCGTCCCAGTTATTTTGGAAGTAGCATGGCTTTTCTTCCCCCAAGGCAAACTGATGCAAGACTGGAAATGTTCTCCTTCCAAACAACTATGTGCCCATGTGCATTCACACTGCTGAAAAATGCATTGACTAGTGGACAAAGGAATCAAAGTCAGCTAGTTTGGCCATTGTTGCTAATGATTTAGAATGACAGGTTGTTATTATTTCATAAGATGGAACCATATTATGTATGAGCTTGGTAGTTTATTGCAGCGTGATTTATTATGCATGACATGCAAATCTCTCTTTACTTTTTAGGGGAGGCAGGAATGCTACAATATAAGTGGAGGGAATAAATCAGGCAGTTCCAGGGGAAGCGATTTGCTTGGAACAATCTTAGAGTTGCTGGCAAGAAGCATTTTGCAGGAGCATGCCAATCAAGGCTCCATTCTAACCCAAAAGCTTTTTACATTAGGAGGGGCTGAAAGGCCCATGTCAGTTGGCCATTCATTAGAAAGTTGGTGCTGACAAATGGAGTGAAGATGGGGGAAATGGCTGTTTTCATTTGTGTGTGTTTTTATTTTAAAAGGACATTTTCATATATGTTAAGATTTTTTTCATTTTTTACTGTTTTAACATTTTCTTAGAGTACCAAAGAATCACCATAATTG